>NW_007727222.1:315755-325993 GCF_000696425.1 Galeopterus variegatus
GGTGGGGGTGGGGTACCGGATTGTGCAATCCAGCTTAGACTGCAGGGGGTAACCTTGTGGGGCAGATGGAGTAGCAAGCAGGGGGAGTCTGTAGGGGTGGTAGTGGTGATGAGGGAGAGGGACTGGGAAGGACTGAGGTGAGTGTTAGAAGTTAGGAGAGTGTTGGGCTTTCTCAGCAAGATAACCTACAAAGGAGGAACACAAACACCTCTAAAAATCCACACTGGGATCCTGCAAAGAGCATGGTCATCTCTTCCCTCTTCACAACTTCTCATAGGCTTTTCCATCTTATTAGGGAGAAAGAGGCCAAAACCAGGTGCAGGGCAAAATAGTGATAAGGGTTTGGGGGACAGGAACCAATCTCCTCACCCTGGATCAGAGCTTGTGGCCAGAGATCGCAGAGCTGTGGTGGAGGAGAGCTGCCCCCACAAACCCCCTCCTCCCTGCCTGTCCAGTCTGCATCAATTCTCCTACCTCAGGGCCTGGGTAACAGTGCTGAGAGTGAGGTTCATTTTACTTAGTATTTACCTAAAAGTTCAAGAAGCCCTTCCTGATATTTTTGCTTTGGGGCCCAGAATTTAAACTTAGTCACTGCCCAGAGCCCTTGTTTTAGGAAAGAATGAGATGGCCGTTGTTGCATAACCCAGAGCAGGGCGGGTGTGTGTTGCGAAGGAAACAGTCCCTCTTCCTCCCTCTTGTGAGAGGCCTAGGCCAGGCTAGGAGAGCTGGGGATGGGCGGGCACTGCCTGGGAAGGGTGGGTTGGGAGCAGCTGAGGTAGACCAGCGGAGCCAAGGCAGGCAAATGGGCAGACAGAAACACCCAGATCAGTCCCCCTACAACCCCCTCCATCCCCCCAGGGAACAGCACAGCCTGATGAATTTAGAAACACCAGTGGATGATTGAGGGGGAGGGGGACAGATTCTGGGAAAGGAGAGGAACGAAGGGCAGGCTGACCTGAAGGACAGGGGTGGGGTGGGGTCTGTTTTCTGGCCACAGTCTCCAAGAGCATCCAGAATATGGGTTCCTCTAGCTGCCCCCGCCCCCGGCCCCCAGTTTCAGCTGGCCAATTCCACCCTTTCCTGGCCCCCCGGGTGTTCAGCGCACTCAGCCTTGAGCACTCAGCCCCTCTCCAATCCTTCCAGACTCCACATGTCCCCGCCCTAATGCCAAGGTTTCCCACAGTTCATTCAAGGCGTATTCCTCCCTACCCTTCCCTCCATTTCACCCCCTGCTCCCCACAACCCTTTCTATGGTCTTACCCCAGTTAGGCCACAGTCACATCTCAAGGATACTTTCTCTTGCCCCTTCCCCAGTTTCACCCTTCTCCTCTCTCTTGGTCTACTTCTCTCATCAGCAACAGTTTCCCACAAGACCCCCTCATCTTTTCTCTCTCCTCACGTTTGCCCACATCCCTCTGGTGACCCCCACATACAGTCCCTTCCCAGTTCACTGTTAGCCCCCATCTTCTCAATCCCCAGCGGAGTCCCTGCATGCCCTTCCTCTTCCTACACGCAAACACTAACTGCATTTCAGGTTTGCTCCTTCATCCCACTCCCGACCTCCCCTTTGCCCACCCCTCCCCACTCTCAGTCGCTCCAGCCAGCTGTACAGCTCCCAAATTCCGGGCGAGATTCCCGGGAACAAAGCAAGAAAAATCAGAGCAATTTGGGAAGTAAATAGAAACTGGGAAAGGGGGGGACAGGGAAGAATGAGGAGGAGGACCCAGGTGGAGGGGGAGCCTTTCCAGTTCCACCCGGTTTAGGGAATGCCCCTGCCTTCTCCCCCACCTACCCCCCTTCACCTGGCTCTTAAAGGGCCCAGCCCCCGACCGGCGGCTACTTAAGGCGCAGGGGCGGCGGCGGGCAGCAGCTGCGCTACGACTGCTCTGGGAGGACTGGACGGGGCAAAAATCCTGACCATGACCCCCCAAAGGCTGCTGCCGCCACTGCTGCTGCTAACTCTGCTGTTCGCTGCCCGCCCAGGAGGCGCCTTGGCGCGGTGCCCAGGCTGCGGGCAGGGGGTGCAGGGGGGTTGTCCAGGGGGCTGCGTGGAGGAGGATGGGGGGCCGCCGGCGGAGGGCTGTGCAGAAGCTGGGGGCTGTCTCAGGACAGAGGGGCAGCACTGCGGGGTCTACACCCCTAACTGCGCCCCAGGATTGCAGTGCCAACCACCCGAGGACGACGAGGCCCCTTTGCGGGCGCTGCTGCTGGGTCGGGGCCGCTGCCGCCGGGCCCGCGCGCCCTCTGGTGAGTCTGCGCCCCGCCCCTGCCCCGCCCACGTGAGACCCGCATCTCTCCAGGCAGGGACCTGCAGAGATGGGCCCGGGCAGCCCTGCAAGCCTCCGGGTCCTGGTCATTGACGCTTCCTCCTCCCGGACCTTGGGGAGCACATTTGGGAGGGGGTACGGGGCAAGTGCGGCGAGCAGCTAGGGCTGGGGTGTGGCTGGGGGCCCTGGGGATAAAGCCGGGAGGTGCTTGAGCTCTCAGTCTTCTCTTTTGCTCCCTTTATTTTCTCTTCAGGGAAAAGGGTGAGGACGGGGATGGGGGTGGGGTGGAGGATTTTAGGACCATCCCGTGTGCCCCAGTAGGCCCAGCTCCTTCAACCCTAGTCAACCCAAGCTGGAGAAAGGACCCAAATGTTATTCCCAGCTTCCACATAGGGAAGGAGGGAAGGAATCCAAGACTCCCAAATTCTGCACACGCTGAGAAATGTCTTTCTCCCCTTTATACCAGTGTTCCAAGCACCTGAACATAGAGACTAGAACAGAAGATGCCCCAAATCCAGAGTTTTACCAGACTGGACCAGGGACTGAGAGCAGGCCCTGAGGGGCCTCGGGGAGGGAGAAAGAGGTGGGAAAAGAGGGAAACTGCCAAATCAGGGTTATGATTTTAACCCTCTTAGAACCCTCTACCCGCTCTACGCCACCCTACTCCTGGGAGGAGAATAGAAGACTTAGTCACTGGGTGGGTGGGACAAAAGTGAATCAGCACCCGAAAAATTGGGGACAACAGGGAGATGAAGAGAGCAGGAAATGCAAATTGCCCCCACCCCAGAAGCATCTGAATTCCTGTTTTCTTCCATGGAAAAGGATGGGAAATCAACTTGGAGTTTCTTACAGTCCCAAATGCCTGAGTCTAGGATTCTAAGGGTCCTCCTGGAAGGGGTGGGCTGAATGGGTCAGAGAAGGCAGTTTGGAGCATGATCATGGTTGGGTGCTAAATGGAGGGAATGAGGGACAAGGTCAGAGGAGGGTGAGGTACACCGAGGAAGAAGGATTGCAGAGAAAATGGCTCTGGGGTTGCTAGTAGTGGGCAGATGGGAGCTTGTCTTTGGGCATAGGGAAGGAGAGATGATCCCTGGGGTTCTAATATCTAATTTTATGCTGGGACAAATTCTAAGCAGTGCATACTCCCCTCCCTGCTGTTTCCTAGCCCTGACCTATTTCTTCACCCCTTTCCAGTCCTGAGCTCTCCCCAGCTCCCCCCACCCCCCGCCCCCGGAAACTTTATCCAGAGCCAGGAGCAACTTGCAGTTGGAAAATCCTCATCCCCTGCACCTTTGCAACCTGCCCTTAGCCTGTCCCAGTTAAGGGCTGAATCCATATGCTCCTGGGAGCACTGGGGTTGAGCTGGGCTGAGCCACAGGGGACCAGGAGGGAGAGGTCCCCACTGCAGTGCCCCAAAAGTAACCACATCTCAGGCCTGGGAGGGGTGGGCTGAGTCATGGCAAGGTCACAGCAGGGACACACATTCCACTTGGGTCCCTGTTGACCTCCTCCTACATCCGTTTCTCTTCTACCCCATCTCCCTGGCTTGGTGCACCCCCTGCTGGCTTCTGGTGGAACAGCCAGCTCTTTTCTCCCAAAGCCCAAATCCTCACCCTAACCAATAGTGCTTTGTATTTGTTCTCGATTTTTGCTTTCCAAAATGCTTCTCCTATACTGGCCAGCCACCAAAAAAAAAAAAGCTTCTCCCTTATAAGCCTTAGAATTACTCTGGGGAATATTGTCAGGAAAATTAATATACCTATATTTCAGAGAAAGAAACCAAGGCCAGGATATGGTATCGGTGGAGCTAGTTTCTTTTTTCTTTCTTTCTTTTTTTTTTTTTTTTTTTTAAGATGACCGGTAAGGGGATCTTAACCCTTGACTTGGTGTTGTCAGCACCACGCTCAGCCAGTGAGCCAACCGGCCATCCCTATATGGGATCCGAACCCGTGGCCTTGGTGTTATCAGCACCGCACTCTACCGAGTGAGCCACGGGCCGGTCCCCGGTGGAGCTAGTTTCTAACCCCCCTTACTTTTTCTCCTGATCCGTAAGTCCTTTCTTCTGCCCACTTCAGCAGGGTGGGCAAGGCTCTTCTCCACATGGCTCTGGTCTTTGGTGTCTGGGCTGATTTCTGGCCTCTTCTCCCATTCTTCCTGTGGTTGTAGAGGAGAATCCTAAGGAGAGTAAGCCCCAAGCAGGGACCACCCGCCCACAGGACGCCAACCGCAGAGACCAACAGAGAAATCCAGGGACCTCTACCGCTCCTGCCCGGACCAACTCTGGCGGTGTCCAAGACACCGAGATGGTAAGTTTGGGGCAGGTAGGGAGCAGGAGGGGTGGGGAGCCCTGGAGACTTCCATCTGAGACTGCTCCCTTGGGCCTGGAGAAATCTCCAACATCGGTCCTGGGCTGGTGGGGCCAGCGGGCTGTGCAGTGGAGCTGGATTGGAGCAGTTCTGAGCTGCCCGCTCTCCCTCCGCCAGGGCCCATGTCGCAGACACTTGGACTCAGTGCTGCAGCAACTCCAGACTGAGATCTACCGTGGGGCTCACACTCTCTACGTGCCTAATTGTGACCATCGAGGCTTCTATCGGAAGCGGCAGGTGAGACTACTCTCCTTCCCTTGCTCCAGTTCAAGGTTTCAACCAGATAGTCCGGGGAGGCAGGTATAGAGGGAGGCCTTACAAAGTTGCACAAATCAGGGGCTGGCTGGTTAGCTCAGCTGGTTAGATCACAGCCTTATAACACCAGAATCAAGGGTTCAGTTCCCTCTACCAGACAGCCTCCAAAAAAAAAAAAAAATTGCATAAATTAGACTTCAGGACCCACACGGACATAAAGAATAACCATTAGAGTACAGGACTTAGAGTACCTAAGGGATGGCCTAACTCAGTGGCCCTCAAACTTGAGGCATCAGGACACCTGATTCAGAGGTCTGGGGTGGGGCCTGAGAATTTGCATTTCTAACATGTTCCCTAGTGATGCTGGTGCTGTTGGTTTGGAAACCACGCTTTGAAAACTCTGTCTAGGGGCCGGCCTGGTGGTGCACTGGATAAGTGCGCCGCTTGGGAAGCGCGGCGGCGCTCCCACCCAAGGGTTCGGATCCCACATACAGACCGGTTCCCGCTCACTGGCTGAGCGAGGCGCGGGAGCAGCACCGGGGGTTGCGATCCCGTTGCCGGTCCCCGGTCCGGTACAGGGGCAACACTGAGGGTTGCGATCCGTTGCCGGACACGGAAAAAGACAAAAAAAAAAGAAAACTCTGTCTAGCCTAGAAGAATGGGCACAATTTAGTGGGTGAAGAGAGAGAACCAAGGGAAGGGAACCCAGTGGGCCTCACTGTCCTGAGGGAACCTTCAGATACTTCTGCATACTCAGACTCAGGAGTCCCTTCCCACTTCTCCTGCTGGAAGCCTAGGGCCTCGCCTCTGATCTGTGTGCCTTTTTCCCCAGTGCCGCTCCTCCCAGGGGCAGCGCCGAGGTCCCTGCTGGTGTGTGGATCGAATGGGCCAGCCCCTGTCGGGCTCTCCAGATGGTGTTGGAAGCTCCCCCTGCCCCGCTGGGAGTAGTGGCTAAAGCTTTCGGGAACTGCAGGGCCACTGGCAGGAGCATGGAGCTGTCATCTTGAGTTATTTGTTGAGTGATGAGTAACTTGGGGCTCTGAACCCCATGATCCACCTTTAGGCCCTGCCCCGTTGTCTCTCTCACCCCCGAGTCCTTATACATCTGGTTGGAAAGATTGCTGGTGTTGGCTTGGGGCGTTAATAAAACTGTGTCAGGGGTCTCTGGCCTATGTCTCTGTGTCCATCTCTCACATTTCTGGAGCCCCTGGCCCCCTCTTTACCCCCATTGCAGCCCACACATAGCACTTCTTTCCTGTGGACTACCTTCAGTCCATCCCACTGCACTTGGAATGCAGAAGACCGCCATTGGCAGAGGCTTCAAGAGTTGGGGGAAGTGGCAGAAGGGGAGACACTGAGATCATGGCTTCAATCTGAGGTTGCGACCTTGTTTCCAACACTGATCTTTGGACACAAGCGGAGGGGAAGGATTAATAGTTAATCCCCAGCAGGAACCCAACAAAGAGAAACTCTCAAAGCACTTATCCTTCTGTTACTTCCCACTAAAAAAGGGAAGGAAATTATTATTTATTGAGCTTACTCCACGGGCAAGGCTCTGGACCATGTGATTTTTCCAGGACTAGCTCATTTTGTGCTTACAATAATCTTATAAGGTAGGGATTTTTTACCCTTGTTTTTCGGTGGAGGAAACTGTGGCTTAAAAATGTTGGGTTATTTGCCTCAAATTATAGCCACTAAATGACAGAAGGAGATTCACATCTGGTTCTTCCACTTGTGACAGTACCTGGCATTCCTTGGGTGCTGAATAAGTGTCTGTTTAGCCTCCTTTCTGCCTACATGCTAACCCAGACAGGTAGTGTTCAGGGGCCCTGGCACCCAGCATTTTCCCGAGGGGCCACAGCACTATGAGTGTCACAGAAGCCAACCCCATCCAAATAATACTGCATGTACATATTCACACCCCTTACCTGAAGGTCTAAGGGAGCTAAAGGCACTGATACAGGAAGATGTTTCTGACGCCTCCCTGACCTTCAGCCTGTGGGGAGAGAGACTGGAAGGCAAGCCATGCTAGGTGATAAACCTCAGAGAGGCAAAGTTCACCTCCCCATGATGTACACAGCCTCCATTCCCGAGGCAGGGATGGCACACTTGGAGCTGGGCATCCGAGTGGTGGTTGGGGTATTGGGCAGATGTGGCCATTCCTGGGAAACAGCAGAACAGAACCCGTATCTGAGAAGTGCTGCCCTCCTGACAGATAGCCTATTGCACTTCAGAGGCCCCCTCCTCCTGAAAGGACTTTAGTCTTTGGAGCTGTCAGCTGAGCTTAGTGAGACAGGAGCTCGGCAGGCAGGCTGTGAAGGAAAGGAGGGAACACAGGCAACGGCCACTGCTGTCCACTCAAGACTGCCATCATGGAGCGAAGGGAGGCTCATTTGCAGAGGAGAGAAGGGCTGGGAACGGAGCAGGAATAGCCCTCTGGAGCAGGTGAGCCACCCTGTGGGAGTGCAGAAAGCTCAGGTGGGGCTGGAACAGAGAAGCATTATTGAGAGGAGGCTCCTACTGTCTCACTTCAATCCTTCCTGCTGTCCTGGGAGGCCAAGGAATGCAGAGCTTGGCCTCTGCCCCAAACCGCACAGCTGGGAGGTGGAGGAGAAAAGGGGTATTCCGAGCTGTGGCCATGCCTTATCTTTCTGGTCCTTTAACCCCAGAAGGTGAATGGAGCAGCTTCCTGTTCCCTGGATAGCCTGTTTCCAGAAACGTCATCAAGCTCCCTGCTTGTCAATGCTCTCCTCACCCCCTGCAAAAATAGCTTCCCCTTCTAGTTGCCTCACCCATGATACTAGATATCGAGTTGTTGGGGAGTGGGAGGCTGCTGAGCATTCAGGAAGCATTTCCTGGCTAGAGGATGCCTGGGAGGGGGGAGTCTGCACAACTAACTCCTAACTCCTCCCGCTTAAGTGTGCCCTTTGATCCCTCCCCCTAGGAAACACTGAGATGCACAGAGCTCCAGACTTGGTGCAACGGACCCGACAAATGGAGGTGAGGGATGTCAGAGGTCAGGGGTCAAGATGGACAGGTCCTAGGGTGGCAGGAGGCAGGGGTGAGGACTGGCGTGGTGATAAAGATTATTTGCTCTTGAGTTTGAAGATCAGGTTAGAATTAAGGGCTAAGATGGAGGGGTTTGAAACACAGGTCCTCAGGGAAGGGGCCAAAAGTCAGCCAGTGAATGGGATCTTCCTGTTAGTGGAGCTAGAGGTCGGGGGTAAGACTGAGGATCAGAGGTGATGCGGCTGGAATTCAGACCCAGGTAGTGGAAGTGCTGCTCCTACTCTCATTCCTTGATCTTCACTGCTGTCCTGGGAAGCCAGAAGGAGATCAATTCTGGGGGAATCTCTGGACAGGAATCATGGCCTGTTCATCTTTCTATCCCTAGCTTAGCACTGTGCCTGGGGTAGAGAGAAGCTCAGGAAATGTTTGGTGAATGGAAGGACGGCTAACTGAACAGAAGGACAGTGGGGACTGCCCTGGCTTTGTCCTGTAGGCTGTGAAGACACAAATGCTGAAGCAAGCACACGGACAGCTGCTGGATCTGCTGGATGGGGCCATGTGGAAGGCTACACAATCCCATCTGCCACAAGGCAGATCTTTGCCCTCCACTCCCCCAGATTCCTTGAGCAAGTGAGTCCGAGGACCCAGGAAGCTGGGGAATGGCTACAGTGGGCCCCTCCATCGTAAAGATCATGTGTCATAAACATCATCTCATGTGCCCTTTCCCAGCCTTGGCGTGACCCTGATTTCAGCTTTCCCTTATCATCTTGTCTTCCTGACCCTGGCCTCTACCATCTGGGCCTTGCTCTGTCCTGGCCCCATCCTTTCTCCTGGTCCTGCCCTGTAACCCTGGCCCTGACCTTCCCCTACTACTGCCCTTGGCTCCCAAGTATTGGCCTTCTGCATGGCCTGCCCTCTGCCCTCTGCCTTCTTCTTTTGGGGCCTGTATTAGTTAGTTTCCTGTTGTTCATAACAGAGTACCTGAAACTGGGTAATTTACAAGAAAATGAAATTTATTTCTTACAGTTTTTGAGTCTGGGAAGTCCAAGGTCCAGAGGGCACATCTGGTGAGGGCCTTCTTCCTGGTGGGAACTCTCTATAGATTCCCATGGCAATGCAGACAATCATAAGGCAGAAATGGCAAGAGTATTTTCATGTGCTCTCCTTATACAGCCACCAGTCCACACTCATGATAACCCACTAATTAATTAACCCATTAGTGGATTAACCCACTTATGAGGGCAGGACCCTCATGATCCAGTCATCTCCTAGAGGCCCCCCCTTTCAACACTGCCACGTTGGGGATCAATCTCCCACATGAGCTTTGGAGAGAACAAACATTCAGACCATAGCAGAGCTTGACCCTGAACCACTGTCTCAATTCAGGACCTGGGAGCCATCTCTGGGGAAACAGAAAGTATTCATTATCCGCAGATCCCTGCTTGAGTAAGTCATGGTTGAAGAAAGGGCATGGGAAGAAAAGAAAGGCCTTTGGCTAGGGATCCAGGACACCTCATTCCTCATTCGCAGGCTTTGGATGGTTTGCAGGGGAACTAGGAGAGGGTTTCTAAGGTTCAGTTTCCCCTATTTGCCATGGGTGTGGTTGCAGAAGAAAGACACCAGGATGAGAAGTCCTGGCAACATCCCAGCCCTTAACTGGAAGTTCTGGGTCACTAGGTGCATACCTTCATGTGTCCAGTGCCTAACATAATCCACATGACTTGAAGACTCTCCCACACTGACCTTTGGACCCCTGTCCCTCCAGTGAGCTGATGGAGGTACAGCACTTCCGCACCATCTACCACATGTTCATCATCAGTCTGTGTCTTCATTATCAGCACACTGGCCATCGACTTCATTGATGACGGCAAGTAGGCCCCCGCCCACCTGGGATAGGCACACTGATCAGATCAGACCCCCTGGGTTCCCAGCGTCCCACCTGCCGCTGGCCCAAAGGGCACAGTTCCCCCTTTGATTATCAGACATACATTAACATTGCTTCCAATAACCTTCCCACCTAAAACACTCTCTTGGACTCCTTCCTTCCCCAGCCTTGGATGGCCCTTGGTCTGTCTTCCCAGGGCCAGCCACTCAGGGGACACCATGCCCTGAGGCAGATGTACCTGTGTGTGCACACACACTCCTCTCCAAGTCAGTTATATTCATTTCGAGCAACCTCCACTGAGCACCTACTCAGTACCAGCCCTGGGAGCCAGAGAGGTAAGGGGAAGACCACATCCCTATGACGCACTCCCAATTTTGTGGGGAAGTCAGACATGCACACAAGACAAGTGCCTTGGTGAGTCCTTCTTTCCCACAGAGCACCCACCCACCCCCACCC
>NW_007727222.1:326281-348716 GCF_000696425.1 Galeopterus variegatus
CCCCACCCCCACCCCACCCCCGGATGAGCTTCAGAGGGCTGTGTACCCTTTGGGGGTCTGTATTTTCACGTCCCCCTGCCTCACCCTAAGGCAGGCTTAGGAAGCAGTAAAAGGAAGAGGACGAAGGATCTGCAGGTTCAGCAATAGCACTTGCTTTTGGTAAAATTTTTGTTAATTATACAAGTATTATAAGGATAAAATCTCAGCAAAAAGTTTAAATTCGCTTTTTACTGTAAAGTGACAAGTCCTTCTTAACCATCTCCCTCAATCCTAGACTGCTGCTGGAGGTAACCATTTTTAACAGTTTTGAGTTTCCTTCCAGAGTCTTTTCTATGCATTCATATCCACATGTATGAAAGAGATGCATGTTGTGGGATTTTACATAAATAAGATACTGTACCTATTATTTTGCAATTGTTCTTACTCCCCAACAATCGATTTTAGGGATCTTTCCGTGTCAGCCCATTGATATTAATGACTGTAAAAACTACCAGGTTTTGTTCATTTAGTCCTTTATTAATGGACATTCAGGTTGTTTCCAATTTCTCGCCTTTACAAACCACACACTCTTAACCTACGCAAACAAAACACCAAACTACCTGCAAACTACAGACTCTCCAAAGGCACAAAACTAATGAAAATCAAAATTAAACTCTAAATACCTCATATCCTTTTTTGGGGGGAGCGGGGGCGGTTCAGTGATCTGAGCTCCTGACCTTGGTATTATTACAAGGTTGTGCTCTAACCACCCAGCCCTAAATGCCTCGTATCCTAACACTTCTGATATAGAGTACTGAGCCCTTCTGCAACACCATACAATTCACGGAGGGCTCTAAAGGTCTCTTAGAATCAAATCCACTCCATGATTGAGTCTTCTCGGCAACGCCCTGTGCTGGAAGACCTGGGCAGCAGAGGCGCCATCTGGAACATCCTCAGGGATGGGGAGCTCCCAAGCATATCAAGATACCGCAATTTACCTTCCAAGAGCTCTGACTGAAGAGGAAGGGGACAGGAATGAATGGTCTATACTTCGGTCTACCTTGTCTCTCCCTCCCCCACTCCAAGGCTGGTGCTGGAGTTTGACCTACTGATCTTCAGCTTCGGACAGTTGCCCTTGGCGCTGGTGACGTGAGTCCCCAAGTTCCCTTCCACTCTGCTGGCGCACTACCAGACCCTATGGCTGTGGGCGGGGCCCCGGGCCGGGGGCGCCTGGACGCTGGGGGCCGGCCTGGGTTACGCACTGCTGGCCGCCCACGGCGCGGTGCTCTGCGCCCCTCCCGGTCTACGTGGCCCTGGAGCATCAGCTCCCGCCGGCCCCCCGCTGCGTCCTAGTCTTTGAGCAGGTGAGGGGCGAACCCCGCTGCCCGACAGGCGGGGGCGGTAGGGGCATCTCCGCAGAGGGCGGGCCCGGTGACGGAGGGCTCTGGACACAGTATTGGTAGGGGCGGAGCTAGTTGCTGGGGGCGGAGTCCGTTACGAGGGATTTGAGGGAACCAGCACGTCCGTAGGAAAAGTAAACCAAAGGGGCTGCTACGCACACATAATCTGACTCCGCAGAGTCTCAGAGGGTTGGCAGGAGGAAGGCTCCGCCCTGGCCTCTCGCCCTTTACCCTTTATCCCAGCAGCCGTCTGTATTGGGCTATAAGGCAACTCGACAAAAAGCAAAGTGTGGATTCCAACCAGACAGGTCTTACAATCTGCCTGCCTTTCTGCGGTAAAGGAGAGCACAGACAGGTTAAGTGATTGTTCAAAGTCTCACGGCAACTTAACCTCCCTTCCACTCCACCACGGGTCAGGCTCCTGATGAAAAGCTACTCCTTCCTGAGAGAGGCTGTGCCTGGGACCCTTCGTGCCAGAGGAGGTGCGCCTTCAACTGGTCCTGTTGTAAACTCAGTCCTCTTGGCTGGTTGAATGAAGCCAGCAGTTGCAGGATTCTCATAAAGGCCCTGCCTTCTAGAGTGGAAAAAACACATCTGTTTCTGGCATCAGATGTGTGGCGATTTCACCCTACACCAACAAGCAAGCAAGCAATTCTGCAGCACCAGCTGGGTGTCCTCCACTTTAATTCTTACACAAGCTACCCGGAGATAGTGTCAGATCCCACAGGTTGAGGACTCAGTCCCCAAGACTGCCCCCCCTTCCGATGCCAATCACAAGCCCCAGGTTGTTTTACCTGTGCTTCTGACCAACCAGCTATAAATCTGGGTTCCCATGACCCCCTCCTTAGGTTCAATTAATTTGCTAGAGCAGCTCACAGAACTAGGGGAAACACTGACTTATGTCTGCCAGTTTATTACAAAGGATATTACAAAAGATACAGATGATGAGATACGTAGGGTGAGGTATGGGAATGGATGCAGAGCTTCCACGCCCTCCCTGGTCACACCACCCTCCAGAAACCTCCACGTGTTCAGCAGTCCAGAAGCTCTCGAAACCCTGTCCTTTGGGGTTTTTAAGGGAGCTTCATACATAGGCATGATTGAAGCATGGACAACCGTGTAGAGATGTGACTGGACAAAAAGGGTGTGACCTAATGCTAACAGACTGGGTGGGGAAACCCAGCAAGGCCTGTGTGTTCAGATTCTTCTTGGCCTCTGTGCATCATTCCTTCCTCCCAAGCATGAGGCAGGGCCCTCTCAGGAATGGGAGACTTATCACCTACAAGTCTTTCCTTTTTTTGGCAGCTGGCCAGTATCGGGATCCGAACTCTTGACCTTGGTGTTATAACACCGAGTGAGCTAACTGGACAGCTTAGAGAATTTCTTTATGGCCAGCTCCAAAACAGAAAGGCAGGGGAAGATTAGAGTCCCACACTGGGGAGCCAGAAACCATGGACAAATCCAATGTGTGTGTATATGTAAATATACACTTCCTAAGCCCATCTTGCTCACTAGGCATAGCTCTGGCCTCTGTGGGCCATCATCATTAAGCATTCTTAGGTCCCGACTCTGAGAGATGGCACCTCTGTTACCCGGGACTTCTGGCACTTTCCATGGGTGATGACCCAGAGTCATTCTATTAGGAACCTTATATTAGGAAGTCAGGTTAGAAGGGAAAGGAGAATATATCCTGGAACTTATGAGTGCCAAATGAAGCTCTAGCCACAGCAGGTCCTGCACTGGAAAATTGGGTGCCTGGAATGAAAGCAGAAAAGAGGTGTTAAAGAGCAGGTTCAGCTCCTGTCCAATTTACTTCCCCAACCCTGCTTTTAGACCCTGTATCCAGCCCATCACCTGTCCCCTCCACCTCTGTCCTATCCATCTCTCCACTCACCAATCCAACCCCCTTCCCCAGAAGCCCACTCACCTCTGCTCTCTGCCTCTCCCCGCCACTGACCCACCACTCTCATTGCTCCCCAGGTGAGTGGATCCTGGCCCCCAGTTTCTCCAGCTACCTCTACTTCTTCTTCTGCCCCACACTCATCTACAGGGAGACTTACCTTAGGTAAGACCCTGCCCTCCCTGCCCCAAATGCCCAGGGACCTTGCCCTTCTGCTCTCTTCTCCTTGAGGTCCTTGTCTCACCCCAGGCTCTGGCCACTTTCTCAGGAAGCATCCCATAATAAAGATGGGAAATAAGTGGCAGGTAAACTACCCCTACTCCTTGCCCAGCCCATGATGACACTAGGGTGACCAACTGTCCTGGTTTTCGATTATGAGGCTGACATGCTGCCTACTGTGCTAAGGAGGCAGGTCTGTCCTGGTTTTAGCACCGAGCATCCTACATATCCAGGGAAACTCCACATTGTTGGTCACCTTGGTTGATACCCAAGCTAAAAACCCATTTGCCATCTCTGTTGCAGAAAATCAAAAGTGTGGGCCGGCCCGGTGGCGCAATGGATAGTGCGCCGCTTGGGAAGCGCAGCGGCGCTCCCACCCGAGGGTTCGGATCCCACATACAGACCGGTTCCCGCTCACTGGCTGAGCGAGGCGCGGGAGCAACGCCGAGGGTTGCAATCCCTTGCCGGTCCCCGGTCCGGTACGGGGGCAACACTGAGGGTTGCGATCCGTTGCAGGACACGGAAAAAGACAAAAAAAAAAAAAGAAAATCAAAAGTGTTCTAGACCCCTACCTCCCCAGATAATCTTCCCAGGTCTGGGCAATTGAGGGAGCTACAGAGAGAGGGCCCCCAAACCTGACCAAGGGAGAAGCATAAAAGGATAAGAATCATATTGTCCCCATTGCTGCTGCAGGACACCCAACATCAAAGAACTTTGCCCAGGTCAGAAGATGGGGTAGAAGTGTGGACCACCTATGACTCGTGTTGGCTTTGGGGGCATTCCTGGGAGTGAGGTGGAGGAAGCCTGGGGAGGAGGTTAGAGAATGCTGCTAAGGGAAGAAAAGGCAGATGCTGGGCCAGAGCAATAATTCCAGAGTGAGGAGGCAGCTGCCAGTGCCCCTTCTCAAAGTCGTGTGTCCCCCACTTCCTCTCCAGGCCCTGGGCTGTGTGCTCTACACTTGCTTCATCCTGGGTCAACTCTGTGTTCCTGTTTGGCAAAGATGACCTGGGAGCCCTTTAACACTCGTGCCCTGGTGCTCTCTATTCCTGCATGCCACGTTGCCAGGTAAGTTCACCAAGGTGGGGCTGAAGAAGGCTGAAGCCTGGGGAAGGCTTATCAGGGAAGGCCTTGCTATTCACCTCCCATTGATTTCAACTCCTTCACCCTCTGAATCTCCCCTCACATCTGTCCCCTCCTATCAGTGCTTGTTGCTACGGTCTCAGTTTAGATTGCCATCTGCTCCGCCTCTCCACATCAACCCCCTAACCTCTCTCTGTACCATCCAAATCTTTCCTTTCATCTGCCCCTGACACTGCTGCCCAGGTGAACTTTCCTACTACAAATTAATCACTCCCTACCCTACTTCGAAAACTCCAGGGATTCCCCATTGCTGGCACTGCCGGATAAGATTTGAACCCTTGCTCTGGCATTCAAGGCCCCACCCCCAGGCAGCCCTGGCCTATCTTCTCACCCATCACAAGCCTAGTTGTCTCCTGAAAGATATGTAATTCATGCCTCTGGACCTTTGCTCATGTTGGCCCCTCTTCTTGGAATGCCCTTTCCCCATTTTCCAGCCATGGAATCCAGTTCCTTCTTGGAGGCTCCTGGCTGAGATGCCCCCTCCTCTGGGAAGCCTTCCTTTTTTAGCCATCAATTACCATGACCCACCTATGGCTCTGCACTCTCAAGCACATTGATGGCCACTATGCTTAGCTCCCATTACATTTGACCTTGATATGTGGTCGTCTCTGTCTGTGGAACTCCCGGTGGCTAGAGGCTTTGAGATTCATTTCTGTATCACCAACATCTGGCACAGAGTAGATGCCAAGTAAATGTTCATGAGCAAATGGATAAATAGTTGAATGCATGGATTTGTGAATTATAAATAAATGATTGCTAAGAGGTAGGGCTCTGGTTGCTGGGCAGGGGCTCCACAGAGCCCAGACCAGGGCTGCCTGGAGGGTTCAGGTGGGACAGCCTGACCCAGCCCTTTGTCAACCCCACCAGTCATCTTCATGCTGCTTCTCATCTTTGCCTTCCTCCACTGCTGGCTCAATGCCTTCATGAAGATGCTGCAATTTGGAGAGAGGTTGTTCTACCTGGTGGGGCTTGGACCTGGGCCAGTTGGGAGCTGGAGGCAGGGAGAGTTAGAGAGGGATCTCAGGAAGATGGTGGCTGTGTTGGGTGTCACCTCAGCTATGCTGTTGACCTCCCACAATGAGAAATGCGATTGTAATGCCACCCCTCTACCTCCTGGCCAGCCTGCTTTGCTGTGGATGGTACCACAGAATCTTATTCTGAGGGGGAAGTAGGAGAGGAGGAACCTCAGGTCCTGAAGAGGGAGCTGGGAGAGTGCCTACTGTCTCTATTCTGCCAGAAGCCAGCCCTTCTGGGAGAACATTGGGGCAGAGATGCAGGCAAAGGGAGCAGCAGGGAGAAGGTGGAGCCTTGGGTGCCCCCCTCCTCTCCCCAACACTGACCCCACTCTTTCCCCAGGACTGGTGGAACTCAAGATCCTTCTCCAACTACTACCGGACTTGGAACGTGGTGGTCCATGACTAGCTGTACAGCTGTGTATCAGGATGCACTGTGGGTACGGGCTCTGCAGACCCTTCGGCTCCCACAGTTCACAGAGGCTCTACAGGACGTCCTCTCCCTCGCTCCCTCTGCGCTTCCCACCTTCTCCAGACCTAAGGGCCCTTTTGGTTTCATCTGTCCCCATTCTACTCAAACCAGTGGGTGGAGAGTCCTTACGATCTAACTTTCTTCCTTCTCTGTCCTTAATTCCACCCCCCTCCACAGGGCATTTCTCCTCTTCTTAGCCTCGTAAGGAACACGCATATAGCAATTTTCAGTTACCAAGGGTTTTCACATCATTTAACCAGCACAGTAACCCTGAGAAGTATTATTATATCCCCATTTTAAAATTGCACATAAGGCCCAATGGGCTAATAAAATGCTCTTAAATAAGACCAGTGTCAGCCCTTCTGACCCCAGATCCCATATTCTTTCTGTTGCATCACACTCCCTCCTGGCTTCCTGAAGGAGGAGGCTCTTCCTGTAGGAGCTCAGGGAGATTCACTCACCACTCCTTCCCTCGCCCTGCCAGCTCTTTGGTGGCCGGGCCTGAGGGGCAGCCATGCCGGCTGTGTTCCTGGTCTCTGCAGTGGCCTATGAGTACATCTTCTGCTTTGTCCTGGGCTCCTTCTACCCCATCACGCTGATGCTCTTCCTTGTCATTGGATGTAAGCCCTGTCTCTGTGCCACTGTAAGGGAGACATCCAGAGGGAGGAGGCTCAGGTCCTGCTCTTGGAGATCCCAGACTGATGAGGGAGGCCACAAACCCAGGATCTAAGGGAGGATGCTAGACCTGAGAGGTGGGGTAGGGAGGGACTTTGGAGCAGAGAGGGAGGCAACTTTGGGGTATCCTGGGAGATGTGGGAGAAGGTTTCTGGTTGAAGAAGAGCATTTGAGTAGGGCAATCACAGAGGGAGACAAGGGAGAAAACTGGGATGAGGTTGGGAGGTTCAGTAGGAGATCCAGGATATTGAAGTGTAAACCAAGGAATCCTGGTTTTACAAAAGCCAAATGAGACCTCCACAAGTTTCTGCAGCAAAGTTCAAGACCTCCCCAATGGGGCCTTCCTATTCCATCTCTTCCCAGTAACTTGGGATGGGAGGGCAGCCAGGGAGACAGGCACAGGTTTTCTGGAGCTGGGGTGCCAACATTTCCTTCTGCACCAGGGCTGCTGACCTTCACGATGCATGACTGGCACACAGGCCCAGCATGGAATGTGCTGATGTAGACCTTGCTCTTTCTGGGCCAGGGCATCCAGGTCAGCCTCTACTTCCAGGAGTGGTATGTGCAGAGGCACTGCCCCCTACCCCAGGTAAGAAATCACAGCCCTCACCCAGCTCCCCGTCCAGGAGGACACACCTCCCCTTCCCAACAGTCAACCCCTATTATTCCCCAATTTGACAGCCATGGTTAAGGGCTGGGGCCTGGCTTTGGGGTGATGAGCTCCCATGTCTTGGATGCACAGGGTGGATAACCAGGAATGAACTCATTCGTATTTACCCTTCTCTGGTACAGACAACCTTCTGGGAGCTGGTGACACCTCAGTCTTGGTCCTGCCATACCTAGAGGTCCAGACACCCTCACTGCCCAGATGACACCACCAAGTTCTTCACTGCCTGCAAAGCCTGGGCCCAGGGCTCCTCTCTGAGTCAAGGGGGCCTGCATACAAGACCTCACCAGGGAATTGCAGACATTGAGGACTGTGGACCTGTGTGTAGCTGAGCATAGCTCAGTATGGCAATGACTCTTGAGCCCCATTCCTATGGATTGAGTGCAGAATACCCTCCCATCCCATGGCTCTGCAGACTTGGGAAGACTTGAAGGGCCTTACGTGTTTGGTGAATATGGGGAGACTTAGGAGAACTGGGGCCACCAAGGTTTGAAAAAGGTTTGGTTCTTGACTTTGGACTCCTCCCAATACAATAAACTCTTTGTCTTCCCTTATATTTGTTCATTTGTTTATTCATTCATTCAGCATTTGTTGAAGCCCCACTTTGTGACAGGCACTATTGAGGAGGTGTGTCTGCAGAAGCAAGAGAATGGGAGGGGCTGAGAATCTTGGGTGACATCCTGCCTTACCTTCTCTGTGCTTCTCCCCATCCCTAAAACCTGACCTTCACCCCTCCTCCACCTCCTCTCCTTCTCCAGCTCACACTTCCACACCCTCTAATCCTCTGCTCCTGGCAACCCTCTAGCACATTTTGAGAGAGCACATAGCAGGCCTCCTTGCCTTTAGCAGACCCAGAAGAGGAACCTCCTGTGCAGACCTGAGGCAAATCTTTTAATTTAGTGAGCCTCAGTTTCCACAACTATGAAGTAGATATTAAAATGAGGAGTGTCCTGACCATATAGGGACAGAAGGTCAAAATATTTGTATTCAGAACAGTTCCAGAAGCCAGACTGTGTTGTCTGTCCTCTCTACACAGATTCCCTGCCTAACATTGTTCTGGGGAGACATCTGGGTGAGGAAAGGCAAAGAACATTAGCCCCAGGGGGACTGAGGACCGAAAATATCAGGGTCCCTAAGAGAGAGATGGGGCACTGTTTTGTTTTGTTTTTTAACATTTCAATAGTATATATAAAACATCTTTTCATATCAATAAATATAGATCTATTTCATCTTTTGTGTGTGTGTGTGTGTGTGTGTGTGTGTGTGGCTGGCCAGTAAGGGGATCCTAACCCTTGGACTTGGTGTTACCAACACCGTGCTCTTACCAACTGAGCTAAATGGCCAGCCCTATTTCACCATTTTTAATGACTGCATGATCATATGTCACATTTACATACTATAATTTATTTAATTACATGTATTTTAATCATTTCCAATTTTTTTTCTTATAAACAGTCCTATGATGAACATCCTCATGTATATATACATCTTTGTGCACTTTTCCAAAGGGAACTTTCTAGAAGCAGAATGTCGGGAACATTGGGTAAGCTTATTTCAAATGTACACACTGTCAAACTTCCCTCTACAAAGCTTATATGAATTTACAGTGTATGATGTTGCCCATTTCCCCACCCCTTTATTGGCAATGGGTTTTGTCAACTTTTTAATTTTTGCCAATCTGATAAGCAGAAAATTATGTCAATTGTTTTTATTTTGTATTATGATCATTACTACGTGTACTGACCATTTTTATTTAATATTTTACTTATTTATTTTGTTTATTTTGACTGGATAACCAAGCTTTTTAAAAACTTATTTTCTGGGCCGGCCTGGTGGCGCACTGGATAGTGCGCCGCTTGGGAAGCGCGGCGGCGCTCCCGCCCGAGGGTTCGGATCCCACATACAGACCGGTTCCCGCTCACTGGCTGAGCGAGGCGCGGGAGCAACACTGAGGGTTGCAATCCCATTGCCGGTCCCCGGTCCAGTACGGGGGCAACACTGAGGGTTGCGATCCGTTGCTGGACACAGAAAAAGACAAAAAAAAAAAAAAACTTATTTTCTTTTTTTTGGTATAGACACACAGGAAACAATATTTTATTTTTTAATTAAGCTGCATATTTTGAGATAATTATAAATTCACATGCAGTTGTAAGTAATACACAGAGATCCCATGGACCCTTTACCTCGTTCCCCCAGTGGTAACATCTTGCAAAACTATACACAATTGTGTACAATATCACAGCCAGGATATTGACAATGCAGTCAATACGCAGAACGTTTCCATCTTCACAGGATCCTTCATGTTGCCTTTTTATAGCCACCCCACTTCCCTCCCACCCCACCTCCTCCTTAACCCCAGGTAACCACTAATCTGTTCTCCATTTCTATAATCTTGTCATTTCCCAAGCTTTATTTTTAAACAGAATCATATTGAAAAAAATGTAGCCATAAGTTCTTTTTTTAAAATTTTTATTAAATCATAATTCAATATGATTATACATATTTTTGGAGTTCAACATTGAAATATTTTGATCAAATCAATATTACTAGCAGGCCGGGCTGTGGCTCACTCTGGAGAGTGCGGTGCTGATAACACAAAGGCCACGGGTTCGGATCCCATATAGGGATGGCCGGTTAGCTCACTGGGTGAGTGTGGTGCTGACAACACCATGTCAAGGGTTAAGATCCCCTTACCGGTCATCTTAAAAAAAAAAAATCAATATTACTAGCATATATATTGTTACAAATCATACTTATTCTTTATGCCCCTTGTCCGATCTCTCCCTATCCCCCCTCCATCCTCCCTCCCACCACTTATAACCCTAGATTTCTTCTCTCCCTCTGAAATAATAATGGTTACTCTGTTGATTTGTTGCCTAGATGATCTGTCCAATGCTGAGAGCTGTGTTTCAGGTCCCCCAATATTATCATAGAGCAGATGCTTCTTCTGTCACTCTGGATTGGGCTTTGTGGAGAGCGACATCCTCTTCTTTATCTCTGCTGGTGACTCTCCTTGTGTCAAGGCACTCCTGTAGCTGGCAGACCATCTGTGTGATGGTTGTGGCATCCAGCCGCTTTTGTGGCAGCTGTGGTTATTGTGTTGGTTGTGATGGGCCACCCACATGGAGACGATGTTTTTGGCATGCTCCTGAGGCACTGGTGGTGTGCCTGGTTGGGGGGGTGTCCAGTCTCTGGCTCAAAGCCTCAGGTCCCTGGGCAGGCCGAAGCATGGGCAGCGTACCTGGGCCAGTACTAATTTTTTGTCCTTTGTTTACTACTAAAATGGGGGAATGTCTTGTGGGGACCAGTACTTGAGCTGTGTGGTTGAGCTAAATTGCTGCTTTGTTGCTGATTCCCTAGGGAAGGCTTTTTGTGCAGTTCAGGTTTTAATAGTTGACCTTAGAGGTACTTCTGGCTCTCCAGAGACCCGGTGCACCTGGGTTGTGTAGAAACTCTGATCTGGGCCTGAGTCTTTTCATCAAACTGCACCCCATGCAATTCTATATTCCTGACCAGTTTCCTCTGAGTGTTTCTTCGCTGATATGGGTGCCAGTCAGCTGTCCTTGCCGTGCCCCAGTGTTCCTCCAGTGGGCCCATCTCCCCCACCACCCATGCTGCAAACTCTTCCCATGGGACTGGCCCTGCGCCTGTCCCTTGCGATGACTCACCGGCCTCTGAGTGGCTTCTCTTTTTCAGTTGTTGTGGCTCTTCGCTCCTATGTGAGTCCACAGGAACCCTATTAGTGGTCTTGCTGGCCTGGGGGCCACCAAGGCCCTCTTCTCCCCTGCTGTCTCCAAGAGACTTCATCCAAAGGGCACAGCTGTGGCTTTTGCCAGATCCTGCTTTGTGCGCACACCAGCTCCAGCCTTAAAGCGGCTGCAGCACAAAATGGTCAAAGCAGTTCTTTCTTTCTCTCATCGTGGCTTCTCCCGCCTTCATGAACTCTGGACGTCTCTCCTTCTCTTCCCCTGAGCTCTAGCAGCCCCAGGTTGACCGTTATTACTTTTTTATAGTTGTAAATTGGTTGATTTGTGGAAGAGAGTGACACTGGAGACTGTCTATTCCGCCATCTTGACCAGAAGCCCGTAAGTTCTTTATATCATCAAATAAACAATGTGTTCAAATTTCCAGTCGTCTTATATTTTTTTAGTTTGCTCATTTGAGTCAGGATCCAAATAAGCTCTGTACCTTGAAATTGGTCAAATTTCTTTTAATCTGTGTATTCCTACTCTATCTCTTATTTCAGTTTTTAAAAATTTTTTTTTAACTTTTTTAATGTACAATAAAATTTACAAATCTTGTTTGGTTCAATAAATTTTGTATATACCCATGTAATCATCACCCAAAACATGATGTAGAACATTACCACACCCCAGAAAATTCCCTCATGCCCCACTGTAGTCAACTGCCCCATCAGAGATAACCACTTCCTGATTTCTACCCTCATATGTTAGCTTTACCTGTTCTACAACCTCATATATATAGAACTCTACAGTATGTACACCTTTATGAATGGCTTGTCTCATTCAATATAGCATTTTGAAGATTAATTCATGTTTTGCATGAATCAATTGTTTGTACCTTCTTATTGCTCAGTATTATTACATTTATGAATATATCACAATTTGTTTATCCATTCACCTGTTGATGGACATTTGAGTTGTTTCTAGTTTGCTGTTATTATGAATAAGGCTGCTGTGAAGACTTAGGTGGGCACTTCATTCTGATTTTTTTTTTTTTTTTTTTTTTTGGTGGCTGGCTGGTAGGGGATCCAAACCATTGACCTCGGGGAATATATTGCAAGACCCCCAGTGGATGCCTGAAACTGCAGATAATCTAAATCCTATATATGCTATGTTTTTTTTCCTATACATGGATACCTGTGATAAAGTTTAATTTGTAAGTCAGGTACAGTAAGATTAACAACACTAATAACAAAATAAAACAATTATAACATTTCGAGGGTACTTCAAAAAGTTCATGGAAAGAACTTTTGTATTATCTTTTAATTCTATTTTTCCTTGAATTTTTTGAAGTACCCTCGTATACTATAATAAAATTTATGTGAATGTGGTCTCTCTCAAAATATCTTATTGTAGTGTATTCACCCTTCTCGTGATGATGTGAGACAATAAAATACCTACGCGATGAGATGAAGTGACGTGAACGACATAAGCACTGTGATGTAGCATTAGGCTACTATTGACTTGCTGATGACACTTTAGGAGGATTATCCGCTTCGGGTGATCCT
Source organism: Galeopterus variegatus (assembly GCF_000696425.1). Taxonomy (NCBI): domain Eukaryota; kingdom Metazoa; phylum Chordata; class Mammalia; order Dermoptera; family Cynocephalidae; genus Galeopterus; species Galeopterus variegatus. The sequence continues at coordinate 338,998 of NW_007727222.1, forward strand.
GGATCATCGAGCCATGATGATGTCAGTGGTTGGATGTCAGGAGCAGACAATGTTGGCGACTAATGGATGGGCAGCGTAAATACACTAGACAAAAGGATGATTCACATCCTGGATGGGATGGAGCTGGACAGCATGAGATTTCATCACGCTACTCAGAATGGCATGCAATTTAAAACTTATGAATTGTTTATATCTGTAATTTTCCATTTAATATTTTTGGACTGTGGTTGACCTCGGGTAAATAAAATTGTGGAAAGCAAAACTGTGGATAAGTGGGCAATTACTGTAATCTGTTGTTGGGTGCAGTGGTCTATAAATATCATTTAAGTTGTTTGATAGAATTGTTCAATCTTCTATGTCCTTACCGATTTTCTGTCTACTTGTTCTATCAATTATTGAGAGGAGGGTGAGGAAATAATCATGGATTTTTCTTTTTTGGGGGGGATGCTTTCTGGGGGGGCTTTTTGGCCAAAAGTCTTAATACATTTAAAAAGACTAAGATCACAGAAAATATATTCTCTGACCACAATAACAGAAGGAAATTTAGAAAATTCACAAATGTGTGGAAATTAAACAACACTCTCCTAAATAAACGATGGGTAAAAAGAAAAATCGTAGGGAAAATGGAGAGTACTTTGAGATAAAGATCAAAGCACATGGGCCGGCCCAGTGGCGCACTGGAGAGTGCGCCGCTTGGGAGCATGGCGACCCTCCCGCCGAGGGTTCAGATCCCATGTGGAGACCGGTTCCCGCTCACTGGCTGAGCGCGGTGCGGGCGCAACACCGAGGGTTGCGATCCCGTTGCTGGTCCCCAGTACAGGCGCGACACCAAGGGTTGTGATCCCGTTACCGGTCAGTAAAAAAAAAAAAAAAAAAAAAGGGAAAAAAAAAAAAAGATCAAAGCACAACATATCAAAATTTATAGGATACAGGGCTCTTGCAGTGCTTAGAGGAAATCTTATACACGTTAACATCTATATTAAAAATAAGAAATATCTCAAATCTGTAATGTAAACTTCTACCTTAAGAAAATAGAAAAAGAAGTGCAAACTAAACCAAAAGCAAATATAAATAGGAAATAACAAGGATTACAACAGAAGTATATGAAATTGGGAATTAAAAAACAATAGAGAACATCAACAAAACCAAAAGTTAATTCTTTAAAAAGGTCAACAAAATTTGCAAACCTTTATGTAGACTGACCAAGAAAAAAAGAGAGAAGACCAAAATTACTAAAATGAGAAATAAAGCAGAGGCATTATTACATTGTCGTTATGGTTTTCTGTGGTAGTAAGATTTAGTTTCTTTCTTATTTGCACTTTTGTTCCACCAGTGGGTTTTGTTCTTTCTTGTGTGTTTTTGGTGGTGATTATCATTTTTTGGATTCCAGATGCAGGACTTCCTTGAGGATTTCTTGTAGGGCTGATTGTGTGGTACTGAACTCCCCATGGCTTTTGTTTGTCTGGAAAATACACTATTTTTCACCCACTTCTGAAGGATAGTCTTACTGAGTATAGTATTCCTGGCTGGCAGTTTTTTTCTTTTAGCATTTTGAATATATCATCCCATTTTCTTCTGGCTTGTAGAGTTTCTTTTGAGAAGTCTGCTGTTAGTCTGGTAGGGGCTCCTTTATAGTTGACACTTTTCTCTTCCTTCTTTTAAGATTCTCTCCTTGTCTTTGAGCTTTGCCAGTTTGACTATAATGTGTCTTGGAGAGGATCTTTTGGGGTTGAATCTGTTTGAGGATCTCTGAGCCTGCTGGATCTGAAGGTCCGTGTCTCTACCTATACCTGGGAAGTTTTCTGCTATTATTTCATTGAATAGATTTTCCATACCTTTTCCTTTCTCCTCCCCTTCTGGAACACCCATGATTCAAATGTGTGTGTGATTAAGGTTGCCTGCTCTTGTAGATTTTTTCATTTTTTTTAAAAAAAGCTTTTTCTTTTTTTTTTTTATCTGCCTGGGTTATTTCAAAAAGACTATCTTCAAGTTCAGAAATTCATTCTCCTGGGCCGGCCTGTGGCTCACTCGGTAGAGTGCGGTGCTGATAACACCAAGGCCACGGGTTCGGATCCCATATAGGGATGGCCGGTTCGCTCACTGGCTGAGCGTGGTGCTGACAACACCAAGTCGAGGGTTAAGATCCCCTTACCGGCCATCTTTAAAAAAAAAAAAAAAAGAAATTCATTCTCCTGCTTGTTCTAGCCTGCTGCTTAAGTTATCTGTTGTGTTTTTTATTTCACTGAGTAAATCAGTCCCATCAGTTCTGCTACATTCTTTTTTAAGGTATTAATCTATTTGTAATTTCCTCCCTCACATCCTGGATTTTTTTTCCCATTTCATTATGTTGTCTAACTGAGTCTTCTCATATCTCAGTGAGTTTCCTTAAGATTGTTGCTGGGAATTCCTTTTCAGTAATTTCAAGGGTTTCCAGCTCTATAGGGTGTAGTATTTGAGACTTACTGTATTCTTTTGGTTGTGTCATATTTTTTAGATTTTTGTATTTCTGGTATATCTACATTGATGTCTGGTCATCTGATAGAGCAGTTGCTTCTTCTGTTACTCTGGATTGGTCTTTGAGGAGAGAGACGTCCTCTTCCTTCTCCAGTCTCTGCTGGTGACTATCCTTGTGTCAATGCAGTTGAATGTCTGGAGGGCCACCTGTGTGGTTTCTGTGGCTACTGCTGTGGTATCAAGCTAATTTTGTGGCAGCTGTGGCTTTGGCAGTGGCTGCAGTGGTCCACCTGCACACCAATCGTGTTTTCGGCATGCTCCTTGCCTGCTTCTGGGCAGAGGGAGCTGCCCTCAGCTTCTGCCTAGGACCCTGGGTGTGCTCTCTTGCCTGCTTCCAGATGGAGGGGGCTGCCCTCAACTAGGACTCCAGGCATTCTCTCTTCAATTGTGGATTTCTCTATTTGGTTTTGGTTCCATATATTTTTGAGCCTCTGTTCTTAGATACATAAATATTTAGGATTGTTATTTCTTCTTGATGAATTGACCTCTTTGTCATTTGAGACAACTGGCTTTATGCTTTATAAGATACTTCACTTTGAAATCTACTTTGTTTGATATTAATATAGCTATTCCACCTTTCTTTTGATTAATGTTAGCATACCATCTCTTTTTCCATTATTTTATTTCTAAACTATTTGTGTCTTTATATTTAAAATGGGTTTCTTGTAAGGAGAAGATGGTTGAATCTCACTTTTTTAAATCTCATCTGATAATATCTGCCTTTCAATTGAGATGTTTAGACCATTTATATTTAGTATGATTATTGATATGGTTTAAATCTACCATCTTTCCATTCTTTTCCTTTTGTCCTATCTGTACTTTTTTTCCCTCTTTTTCATGCCTTCTTTTAAATTAATTAGGGCCGACCCCGTGGCGCACTCGGGAGAGTGCGGCACTGGGAGCGCAGCGACGCTCACACCGTGGGTTCAGATCCTATATAGGAATGGCCGGTGCGCTCACTGGCTGAGCACGGTGCAGGCGACACCACACCAAGGGATTCCCCTTACCGGTCACGAAAAAGACAAACAAACAATAAATAAATAAATAAATAAAAATTAATTATAACTCCACAAGTGGAATGAATGGCACATTAGATTTCATTTCTCATATCTTTATACATTCCATGTTTTTACTGTTTTGATCAAGTTGCTATTCATTCCACTCCCCCTACTCCATTTATTTATTTATTTGTTTGTTTGTTTGTTTGTTTATAGGCAGCTGGCCAGACCTTGGTGTTACAAGGCAGTGGTCTAACCACCTGAGCTAACTGGCCAGCCTCTAGTATGATGTTAAATAGAAGTAATGAGTGTGCACATCCTTGCCTTTTTCCTGATCTTAGTTTTATATATATATATATATATATACACACACACACACACACATATAGTTACATATATATTTGTGTTAGTCCATCTCTGCTGCTTATAACAAAATACCTGAACCCGGGTAATTATAAAGAAATAAAACTTATTCCTTACAGTTTCAGAGGCTGGAAAGTCCAAAATCCAGGGAACACATTTGGTGAGGGAATTGCTGGTGGATGGTGACTCTTCACAACAATGCAGGGTGTCACATGGCAAGTGGCTTGAGCAAGAGAGAGCTAACCTGCTCACTCACTCTCCTTATAAAGACATCACAACGACTTAAAGTATACAAGTTAACAGTTTTAGTATGTTCACAGATTTGTGCAACCATCACCACAGTTAATTTTAGTATGTTTTCATCACTGCCCCCCACAAATTGCACATCTATTAGTACTCATTCTCCATGTCCCCCAAAGCCCTAGGCTTGGGCAACCAGTAATCTCTTTTCTCTTTATATATTTGCCTATTCTGGACATTTCATATAAATGGAATCATACCATATGTGGTCTTCTGAGATGGGCTTCTTCTTCATAATGTTTTTAAGATTCAACCATGCTGTAGCATATACAATACTTCATTCCTTTTATTGCCAAATTATATTCCATTATACGGATATAGCACATTATTTATCCATTCATTAGTGATAGGTTTTGATTGTTTTGGGTTGTTTCCACCTTTTGGCAATTACGAAAAATGCTGCTGAACATTTGTGTACAAGTTTATGTTTGAACATATGTTTTTTGTTTGTTTGTTTGTTTGTCCTTTTTGAGACCGGCTGCACTGCGCTCAGCCAGTGAGCGCACCGGTCATCCCTATATAGGATCCGAACCTGCGGCGGGAGCGGTGCTGCGCTCCCAGCGCCACACTCTCCCGAGTGCACCACGGGCTCAGCCTGAACATATGTTTTTCATTTCTCTTTGTTATATAACTGAAAGTGAGATTACTGGGTTACATGATAATTCCTTACTTAATCTTTTGAGGAACTGCCAGACTGTTTTCTAAAGTGTCTTCAACCATTTACAGTCTCACCAGAAGTATACGATGCTTCCCATTTCCCCACATTCTCACTAACACTTGTTATTCTCTTTTTGATTATAGCCACCTTGGTGGGTGTGAAGTGGTGTCTCATTGTGGTCTTGGTTTCTATTTTCCTGATGACTAACGATGTTGAGCATCTTGTCATGCGCTTATTGCCAATTGTATATTTTCTTTAGAAAAATGTATGTTCAGTTCCTTTGTCCATTATTAAGTTGGACTATTTGTCTTTATGTTATTGAGTTGTAAGAGTTATTCATATATTTTAAACATAAGTTCCTTATCAGATATATGATTTGCAAGTATCTTCTTCCATTCTATAGATTTTCACTTTCTTTTTTTTTTTTTTTTTTTTTCTTTTTTTCTTTTTTCCGTGTCCGGCAACGGATCGCAACCCTCAGTGTTGCCCCCGTACCGGACCGGGGACCGGGGAGCGCCGCCGCGCTTCCCAAGCGGCGCACTATCCAGTGCGCCACCGGGCCGGCCCCGATTTTCACTTTCTTAATGGTGTCCTTTGAAGCACAAAAGTTTTTCATTTTGATGAAATACAATTTATCTGTTTTTTCTTTGGTTGCTTGTGCTTTTGGTATCATATGTAATTTAACCCAAGCTCACAAAGATTTACTCCTATATTTTCTTTTTCTAAGCGTTTCATAGTTTTAGCTCTTACATTTAGATCTATGATCCATTATGCATTAATTTGGGGGTATAATGTGAGAAAGGCATTCAAGTTCATTCTTTTGCATGTGGATATCCAGTTGTCCCAGCACCGTTTGTTAAAAAATGCTATTCTTTCTCCAATGAATTGTATTGGTGTCCTTGTTGAAAACCAATTGACTGAATGTAAGGGTTTATTTCTGGATCCTCATTTCTATTCCAATAATTTATATGTCTATCCTGTAGACCACATTGTCTTGATTACTGTAGCTGTGTAGTAAGTTTTGAAATCAGAATGTGTAAGTCCTCCAACTTTGTTCTTTTTCAAGATGGTTTTGGCTATTTTAGTTCTCTTGAATTTCCATATAAATTTAGGATCCAGCTTGTCCGTTTCTGTAAAGAAACCACCTGGGATTTTGATAGGGATCGTGCTCAGTCTGTAGATCTATGAACATGGAATGTCTTCCAATCACATAGGTCTTTAATTCTTTTCTACAATGTTTAAATTAATGAAATATACAATAGAAAAACACTAGAGAAAAGTCAACAAAATAAATAGTTGTTCTTTGAAGAGATCAACAAAGCTAGACAAAGAAAAAACCAGAGAAGACTCAAATTACTAAATTCAGGAATGAAAGGGGAAATATTATTCCTGACCTTACAACAATAAAAAAGTTTTTTGTTTTTTTTTTTTAAGATGACTGGTAAGGGGATCTTAACCCTTGACTTGGTGTTGTCAGCACCATGCTCACCCAGTGAGTTAACCGGCCATCCCTATATGGGATCTGAACCTGTGGCCTTGGTGTTATCAGCATCACACTCTCCCGAGTGAGCCATGGGCCCGCCCATAAAAAAGATTTTAAGGGAATACCACAAATGACCCGCCAACAAATTAGGTACATTGAATGAAATAGACAAATTCCTAGAAAAACACAAACTACTGAAACTGACTCAAGAAGAAATAGAAATTAAAAAAAAATATATATATATATATATATATATATATATACATATACACACACACACACACACACACATAATTTGAAAAAAGAGAGAGACTAGATTAGTAATTACTTGGGAAATGCCAAGGGTTTAGAGGTTACCTCCCTGAAGCCAGGAACAAAGGCCGGGCCTTTCCTTTGGCAAAGCCAAATTCTTCACACCTTCTATTTTTAGTCCTCTGAATGTTTTCTTATCACAAATGGATATTGGATTATATCAAATGTCCTTTCTGCATCTATTGAGATGATAATATGGTTTTATTTTTAGTCTGTTAATATGTTGAATTGCATTGATTAATTTTCTTAAATTAATCCAACCTTGAATTCCTAGGGTAAACCCCACTTAATCATGATGTATAATATTTTTCTATATTATGACATTTAATTTGCTACACTTGTTTTTAGAATTTTCGCATCTATGTTACGATGAATATTAGTCTGAAGTTTTCTTTTCTTGTAAAGTTTTTACCTGTTTTCATATCATATTCATATTTGGTACCATATTCTGGGCAATAAAACAAGTCTCAAACATTTAAAGGTATGTTTTCCAACCAAAATGGTTTAAATTAGAAATCGGTAACAGAAAGATATCTGGACAAATCCCAAATATATGTAATCGGAAGAACACATTTCTAAATAACCCATGAATCAAAGAAATTACAAGGGAAACAGAAAGTATTTGGAAACAAATGAAAATAAAGACACAACATAACAACAATTACGGAATGAAGCTGAAGTAGTATTTAGACAAATTTATAGCACTGAACACCTATATTAGAAAAGAGCAATCTAAAACCAATATCCTCAGCTTTCACCCTAAGAAGCTAGAAAAGGAAAAGCGAATTATACCCAAAGTAAGCAGAAGAAAGAAAATATTAAAGATCCAATCAGAAATCAATTAAGTAGGAAACAATAAAGAAACTAATTGAAACCAAAGCTGGTTCTTTGAGAAGATCAATTGCAATTGTATTAGGGTTCTCCAGAGAAACAGAACCAATTGGATATGTGTAGATATATAAAAGGAGATTTATTATGGGAATTGGCTCACACAATTACAGAGGCTGTGAGTACCCACGATATGCCATCTGCAAGCTGGAGGATCAGGAAAACCAGTGGTGTAATTCGGTCAGAGTCTACGGCACGCGTGAGAACCAGGGCAGCCAATGGTGTAACTCTCAGCCCGAGACCAAAGGCCTGAGAACTGGTGCAGAAGGGAGGAGCAACAGCATAAGTCCCAGAGTCCAAAGGCCAGAGAGCCACGACCTCTACCACCTGAGAGCAGGAGTAGATGGATATCTCAGCTTATGAAGAGAGAGAATTCACCCTTCCTCTGCCTTTTTGTTTTACTAGACCCTCGATGACTGGATAATGCCCACCCACACTGGTGAGGATGATCTTTACTCAGTCTATTGATTCAAATGCTAATCAATTCCAGAAACGCCCTCATGGACACAGCCAGAAATAATGTTTTACCAGCTATCTAGGCATCCCTTAGCCCAGGCAAGTTGACACACAAAATTAATCATTACAGCAATAAACCTCTAACTAAAATAAACTGGAAAAAAAGAGAGAAGATATAAATCATTAATGTCAAGAATGAAAAAAGTAACAATATTACAGATTCTATAAATAATAAAAGGATAATAAGGAAACAAGTTTATGTCAGTAAATTCCACAACTTGAATGAAATAAACAAATTTCCTATAAGACAAAAACTACCAAAGTTTACTCAAGAAGAAGTAGTCTTGAATAGCACTTATCTATTAAAAAAAAATTGAATGTGTAGTTAAAAATCTTCCCCCCAAAGAAAATCCCAGTGTCAATACCCAGTGTATACAATCCTCAAGTCCATCTACACTGGCAGAAGGGAATAGAACCAATACCACCTCCAATTGACATGAAAAACTCTTAACCCCCTGATCTAACTTTAAAATGTATATTGTTATAAGGAAAAGCTAAAAATAGTGTGCAACAAATTAAGAAAATGTGCAAGCTAATTATGTTGGCACCAGAGAATTTGCTAAATATGAACTCCAGGAATATTTTCAAAACTAGGCCATTAGACAGACTGGATCTTTCTAACATATGGAAACTGGATCTTAAGAGCTGACAAAATATCAGCCTAGAAAAGAAAGCACAGAATTTTTGTATTTATTGGGATAAAGTTAAATAAATGGTGGCTTGTACAAACAAATGGTTTTCCTCTTCAGAATAAAATACATCTTCTGCTTAAGAGACACACACTTCTGTTACCTTGTCAAGAACCTGAGCTTTGCACAGCCTCAGCTACCTTATTTGTAAAATACAGGTTAAAAAATCTGCATAAAGGCTGAAGTTATACCAGATAAGTACTTGTGCTGGCCTTTTAACTTCAAGAGCTATAATTCTATGAAAACTTGTAATGCTAACGCTAAATCAGGAGTTATAATAACATTGCTTTCCTTATACAAAACCCAGCCTCCAAGCTTCTCCACTTGACAATAAATTCACTAAAGAAGGGGGTGGGTCAATCAAGCACTCCAACTCTGTGCCTCATCCTCCACCTAACCCCCCCTAAGTCATCATCCATTCTCTTTGTTGCCCCTCTGCTATTCCCAGAGAAACCTCACTCCCCCCACCCCCTTTATTTGGCAGTTTGCCAGTACAGGTGTCCAAACTCTTGACCGTGGTGTTATAACACCATGCTGTGATGATGTGAGCTAACCAGCCAGCCCCACTGCCCTCCACTTCCCCCTTTTAAAGCTCTGGCCCAACTAAGATGGGTTGGGAGATCCAAAAGGATGTAAGCTTAAATTTTAAAAGTACTAAACACACCCAGTAGCAATGAGCACACCTGGTGTCTAGATTGTGGTTTTTAAATACTATTCTCCACTAAAAGGAATCAGGACTACTTGAAGACATGGTTGACTCCAAGACTGGGACAGAGAAGGGACAAGATAAGCCTGGTATATTTTTATTGTGTCAGGAATTAAGGTAGCGCTAAAAGATGAAAATAAGAAGAAGGGCCGGCCCGTGGCTCACTCGGGAGAGTGCGGTGCTGATAACACCAAGGCCGTGGGTTCGGATCCCATATGGGGATGGCCAGTTCGCTCACTGGCTGAGCGTGGTGCTGACAACACCGAGACAAGGGTTAAGATCCCCTCACCAG
>NW_007727222.1:349060-383712 GCF_000696425.1 Galeopterus variegatus
AAAAAAAAAAAAAAAAAAAAAAAAAAAAAAAAAAGATGAAAATAAGAAAAGAAAAAGTAATGTCACAAGGACATAGAAACCAGATTAAAGGGGATACCTCTGGCCAAAACTGGGACAATTAGAGCACTAAAATAAGTAAGGAAAGAAATGTATTATGACCTATTAAATAAAACAAGGGCCCATACTGAAAATAAATAAATGAGTGAATAAGGAGAAGGGAGGGTTCTTTTTCAAAAGTCTAATGCCAAATGATAAACATGGAGGGAATGCTGGAGTTAGAAAGTCTCCATTTTGGGCCAGCCCGTGGCTCACTTGGGAGAGCGTGGTGCTGACAACACCAAATCAAGGGTTAAGATCCTGTTACCGGTCATCTTTTAAAAATAAAAATAAAAAGGTTCTGACCCTCCACCTCAGAGCTGCCACATGGTCATGGTACCCCACCAGCTTCTTAGCTTCCACCTCCCTGTGAAGGGCACCATCTTCCTTCCCCAGCCATGTGGACGCTGGCCTCTGAGATAGTCTGACTCCTTTGTTCTTAAAACCAAAAAAACCCATTCCACCATGGTGACCCACCCAGGTGTTCCCAATCTCTTTGATGGAACCTTGAAGAGGTGATTGGATTGTAGGACTGTGCAGTAGTATTAAAAATGACAGTCAGAGGTGTGGTTTTGAGGGGTTTAAAAGAAGAGGAGAATCTGTCTTTCTCTCTGCTCTCTCTGCTTCCACCGTCTTGCAATGTGAGACCCCTGGATCACTGTTGCCATCACCAGATAGACTTTGGACTTCCCAGCCTCAGAAGCAGTAAGCAATAAATTTCTTTTTTCTTTATAAATCATCCAGTTCCAGATATTTTGTTATAAGCAACAGAAATGGACTAATACAGAAAATTGGTACCAGAGAAGTAGGGTGTTGCTTATAACAAATACTTGAAAATGTGGAAGCAGCTTTAGAACTGGGTGTTAGGCAAAGGTTGGAGGAGTTTGGAAGACTCAGAAGAAGACAGATGAGGGAAAGTTTGGAATGTCTTAGAGACTGGTTACATGGTGGCGGTGACAAGCAGAATGCTGATTGAAATATAGACTGTAAAGACCATTCTAAGGAGGTCTCAGATAGAAATAAGGAGTTTATTGGAAACTGGGGCAAAGATCTCCCTTGCTGTGAACTGGCAAGGAGTTTGGCTGCATTCTATCCATGCCCTAGGAGTTTGTGGAAGTAGGAACTTAAGAGTTGTGAACCTGAGTATTTGGTGGAAGAAATTTCTAAGTAGCAAAGCATTAAGGAAGCTGCATGTCTACTTGCAACAGCCTATGCTGAGTTATGGCAGAAAAGGCATGATGTAAAGCCAGAATGTATAATTAAAAGGAAAGCAGAGTGTAAAGATTTAGAAAATTTGCAGCCTGGCCATGTGGTAGAGAAGCAGAGAGCATTTTCAGAAGAAAAATCCAATGGTGCTAAGAAGATTAGTACAAAGGAAAGGGATCATCGAGAGAAGGGGGAAAAGGCCCTGAAGGCATGGCAGAAGCCTCTGGAGCCAACCCTTCTATTTCAGGCGCAAAGGCCTAGGGAAACACAATGGTCCTGGGGAACATGCCTGAGGGACCCTCCATGGTGTTAATGCCCAGGACCACCTCAGGAAGTTGTTTCTAGCACCAGCACACCAGCTGCTTTGGCTGCTCCAGTTGTAGCTAAATTGGCTCCAGGTGTGGCTGGACCCACAGCTTTGAAAGATACAAGCCAGAAGCCTTCATGGTGTCCACCTGATGTTAGGTTTGCAGGCTCACAGAGTGCCAGAGCTCTGAAGGCTTGGGTGCCTCCACCCTGATTAAAAAGGATGGATGGAAAAGCCCGGGGACCCAGGAAGAGATCTATTGAAGGGACAGATTCACTATATAGAGCCTTCACTAAAGCAATGCTGAGAAGAAACATGGAGTCGGAGTTGCAGCAGAGAAACCCCATCAATGCCATGACTAGTGGAGCCGTGAGAGCCAGACCACCACGGATACCCTAGATTTGTGGAGCTACCAGCATGCATCTCCAGCCTGCAAGAGCTAAAGCATCACCTGAGACCAGGAAAGCCATAGAAGCAGAGCTGTCTGAGGACTTGGGGACCCAACCTCCACACCAGTATGCAGAGGACAAACATGGAGTCAAGGTACATGATTTGCCAGCCGTAAGATTTGATGCCTGCCCTGCTGGGTTTCGGACTTGTTTAGGACCTGTTATGCCTTTCTTTTGGCCTGTTTCTCCCTTTTGGAACAGGAATATGTACCCCATGTTTGTCCCACCATTGTATATGGGAAGTAGATAACTTGTATTGATTTCACAGATGGGACTTTGACCTTTGGACTTTTGAAACAAGACTTTGGGGATGAAATGAATGTATTTGCATGTAAAAAGACATGAGTTTTGGAGGGCCAGGGGCAGAATGTAGTGGATTGAATTATGTCCCCCCAAAATCATTGAAGCATGAATTGTGTCCCCCAAGTTTTATGTATTAGAAACTCAGCCACCACTGGGACTATTAAGAGGGCGAAAAATCCTATTACGGTAATTGAAAAGTGGAGCCTTGAAGAGGTGATTGGATTGTAGGACCGCGTAGCAGTGAATGGATTAAAAATGGTGGTCAGGGGCATGGTTCTGAGGGCTTTAAAAGAGGGGAATCTGTTTTTCTTTCTCTCTCTGCTCTCTCTGCTTCCACTATCTTACAATGTGAGACCTCTGGGTCACTGTTGCCATCACAGATGGACTTTGGTTGGACTTCCCACCCTCAGAAACGGTAAGCAATAAATTTCTTTTTTCTTTATAAATCACCCAGTTCTGGGTATTTTGTTATAAGCAACAGAAATGAATTAATACAGCAGGCCAAGGGCAAAATGGGTGACTAAACCTGTGAATGGCTTCATCCTTCCCACAAGCAGTAGTAGATCCACAGCATAAAACAGCCCTCACACCCACATGTATGAATTATATATACCGCAGGCTAGATCTGTGGTTAAGAACTGGAGTAAGATGGTCTGAGTGTGGTTTCTGAGTCCACAGCTTAAAAGTTGTATGACTGAGAGCAAGTCAACTAGTACCTGGAACTCATTAACCATTCACTCAACAATAGTACCCACCTAGTAAGTACCAGACACCATTTTAGGAGTTAACTATACAAAATCTCTGTTCTCTGAGCTTATATTCTAGTTGGGTGAGACACAAAATTTAAAAATAAATAAAATATAGAGTATGTCAAATGCCTATACATGCTACAGAGAAAGACAGGGCACATAAAGGGATAGAAAGTGCAGGAATAGGAGGCACAAATGAAATTTTAAATAGTCAAGGAACAGTTCACTGAGGAGGTAAAACCTGAACAAAACTCTAAAGGCAGAGAGGGAGCCAACCATGCAGATGGGTGAACATTGGGGCAAAAGAGGACAGCAGGTGCAAAGGCCCTGGAGCAGGGACCTGCCTCGGTTGAGGGATGACTGAGATGAAATCTTAAACTCTTTGACAGCAGGTAAAGGAATTACACTGGCAGTAGCTCAGTAAATGTTGATGGGAAAGAGGAAGCCAGAATAGAAAGAGAGATATTAATTGAATCCAGAGATTTTGAGGTTGAATTTTGGAAAGAGAGGAAAAGAAGCATCAGTTTTAAAATGTTGAAAAAGACACAGGATTAACTGATTTTATGTACTATTCTTTTGGCCTTCTCTCAAAACATATTTCTCAAATGGAGATGATTCAAAGAACTTGAAAATCTTGTTTTTGTTTTTGCTTTCTGGCTTTGCTTTGAGTTGAAAATAAGATTTTTTTTTTTCTTTTTTACTATAGTGGAGACATTTGGCAGATATACAGAACCCTTCACGATTATGGTTTGGAGTTTACATTAATATTCTCAAAACAATTTTATTACTTGAAACAAATTAAAATACCATTTAAACAATAACAAGTTTATAGTGGAATTACCAGTCATTTATGAGTAGAAAGGACGTTTTCCCCCCAAGTGGTCAAGAGAATTGGGTCAGAGATTTGGATGTTCTTTTGCTATGTTTTGTACAGTCTGTATTTGCCTCTTCAAATGACTTTTGATGACTTTTACATGACTACATTATTGTTTTCATAAATGATATTTTTAGGAATTGGAAATAAAAAAAGTTCTAGTAGTCTTGCCACTTGTACACTTAATAACGTGTAGCTAAATGCCTCTTTCCCAAAAAGTAAGGGCTGGCTGGTAAACTCAGTTAGTTAGAGAGTGGTGTTAAAACACCAAGGTCAAGGGCTCAGAAACAAACAAACAAAAAAGTGACTGAGAAAAATACCAGCCAGGATTTTTAATGATAAATGGATGTTTTTATATAAGACAGTAGCAATACCAGAGGACATAACAGTGGTTTGGTTGCTGGTTTGTTGTTGTTGTTGTTGTTTAGCTAGCTTTCTGTTGTTTAATTAGAGAAGGAAATTTTTGTGTGTGTGTGTGTGTGTGTGAGGATTTTTCAACAGTGACAAGTGGACAAGGCTCTGGTCTCAAGATACAATCTGTGCCAATTTGGTTTTCAATGTCACCAAAGTATAATTAATTTTAGAGTGACTCCACTTTTAGTCTTTTCTCTCCCACTAAAGATTTTTGGGTAGGACCGCCCCAGTGGCGCACTCGGTAGAGGGCAGCGCTCCCGCCGAAAGTTCGGATCCCATATAGAGACCGGTCCGCTTACTGGTTGAACGCAGTGCGGGCGCGACACCGAGGGTTGCGATCCCGTTGCCGGTCATGAAAAAAGACAAAAAGGGAAAAAAAAAAAGATTTTTGGGTAAAAAATGATTCTTATATTTAGCCTCTCTTATAACTGCCTTTTTTTTTTTAAATAAAGTTCTCCATTATTCGATTGAAAGGTAATAAACTTCAAAATATGCCAAAACAATATAGTTGAATGCTTAACTTTATTTTTTTCCTATTGCAAAAGTAATGCATATTCATTACAATAATAACAGGTTGGGAGCACAAAAGGTATAAAAGAGTAGATTTAAAAACTGCCTATTGTCCTATCCCAGGGAAAACTATTAACATTTTGGCATATTTCACTTCATCAGTCTTTTCCTATGTATTTTATAATATAGCTCAGATATTACTATATATAAAGTCTTATATCCAGCTTTTCAACATAACATTATATTAAAGTCATTTTTTCTATCAATAAAAATTTTCTTTGTAAACATAATTTTAATGGCAGAATAATATTCCATCACACTACAGTCTATTTAAACATTCTCCTAATATCAAACATTAAGTTAGAAGAGTTAGTGGGTCAAAGCATATCAACATCAAGACCACTTTGTATCCTAGAAAGGTTGTTCTTGAGAGCACAGGGAGGAGCACAGAGAGGGTGAGGGGCCTTGTCAAGGCCGCTATGAGAAGGAGAAGGCTCACAGGTCCTGGCCTAGCCGCTCCAGCTCATTGAGAAGGAAGTCAATATCCACACAGGTCAGCGCTGGATTGGCCACCACCACACGGAAGAAGTTGGCCCAGGGCCCATGGGGCTGGTAGCTAATCATCATGGAGCCCTCCTTCACCATGCGCTCCTTGAGCATGGGAGCCACCTGTGGGAGTGGTGGAGAGAGGTTCCAGCCTGGGGTCAGGTGAGGGAGCAGTTGGCTTCCTGGCCTGCCTGGCTACCACAGACACTTTTCCTTCCCATCCAGCCACCTTCCTGAGGTAGCACCCATTGGTCAGGCTCTGACCTTGGCCCCAGTTTACCTTTCCACCACTTCCAACCTGCTTGGCCTTCTCTACCTTCTGCTTTATTCCCCATTCCTCCTGTCTCCAAGAAAGTTGTCACGTGGGCCGTTTTTAGCCAATTACTGACCTTTCTCTGATTCCAACACTGCTTTAATCTAACTTCAAGTCTTAGCCATCCTTAACACTTTCTTAACCCCATCTTAATTCCTGTAATATTTTTTATGTGTTCCTGTGACCTGGCATGTAATTTACAAAATTGCCATGAACACATTGGTTTTAAATAGCTCAAGCTGCCCAACCAGAGCCCATCCTCCTTTCCCAGTAAAGGCACTTTTGGTCTCACCCTCAGCCCAGCAGTCAGAGTCTGGTTTTCTAAAATAACAACTGCATAAGGTCATGAACACTCTTGTCCTTTCAGATCATCTGCAGCACCTAGCACCAATCTATCCTTAGGGACCAGGACATGACATCTTTGCTCGTTTCTAGGTGGCATGTCTGGCCTGGCTTTACTGGGTTGTTCTGTTCCCAGCATCAATGATAAAGCTCTCCTGTGATCCTTCTGCCTCACATCTCTGCCCTGGGCCTGAGTGCCCAGCACAGCTCCCAGCAAAGAGGTCTGTGTACTGCATACTGGTGACTTCTCTGACTTCCCCTGCAACACCCCTGTCTTCTTACTTCTCAGAAACCTTGCTCCCCCATCCCCACCCCCACAGAGGACAAGGTGTTGTTGTCTTCCACTTGCTGTCCCCAACTCAGGAGCAAGCCCAACAAAGGGACCTACCATGCCACTCACAGCCTGCAGTGGGTAAGGGGGTGGAACGTGCCAGCTGCATCAGTTCTCTAACCTAAGATAACCAGAGCCCAGGGGACACAGCCTACCTTAGACAGCCTTTTGCTGTAATCTGGACTCTCCTGCTTCCCCCGCAGGCTGGGGGGCACAAACCAGAAACACACGTTGACAAACTCAGGCTGAGACAAATGAGGAAGGGGAAGGAGTAAGCTGAGGAAGGAAGAACATTTTCCCCTCACTGCCCTTCTCCCCACCCCCAATCAGGGCACTGGTGTTGGATAGTCCAGGGCAGGGGGACACAAAAGAGCATGGGGCCATACCTCCATGACCAACTCAAACCCCTCCCGCTTCTTCATTTCCTCCACCAGGTACCTGTGAACAGAGAGTGAAAAATCATAGATGGAGGAAGAAAGGCAGAGACTCAGAAACAGAAAAGGCCCACAGAATGAGCCATAAGGACCTCAGAGAAAGGGAACCCTGAGAGCAGGAAAGAGTGAGGGGGAGGGACACCTGGAGAGAGGAACTGGGGCTCTCCATGCCTACCGGGCAAGGGCAAAGGCCCGGTTGACACGGCGTTCCAGCCCTTGCCCGCCCTGTGCCTTCCACATGAGCCACAGCTTCAGACAGTCCACATGACGGCCACATTGCACCACCTTGTCTCCCATGTCCAGAGCCACGTCATAGAACTTGTCCTGCTGGAAAAGGTAGCTGGCCTGGGATCCATGGCAGCGCTTGAGCAGGTTCTGTGCAGGGTAAGGAGACTGTCAGACCCTACCCTCTCTACTGAGGCTTTTTATGGGCTGTGTTAGGGGTTCTTAGCCTAGTCCACCCTTCTCTAGCCCTTGAGCCGGGCATTACTGCTGGGCTGGCTGCCAGCTGGCTCAAGCCCCTTTCTCTGGGTTTTCTCCCAACACCCAGAATTCTTCCCAGACTCTGCCCAGGATCTCTCTGACTGCAACTTCAATCTGTAAACTTTTTCCTTTACATAAAGACAGGCTGCTGGGGGAGTGAGGGAACCCAATACAGAGGGATAGGGTGGTCACAGATATTCAGCTTCAGATGGATGGTAAAGAGGACACAGTAAGGCCTGGATACCCTCTAAGGTGAAACAGAGAAGAAGACAGAGTTCCAGAGGGACAGGTGGGCTGGGGCAGGGGCAGACCCACCGACGTGTCCCGGAGAAGAAGAGCAGAGCACTGCAGGCCCACTGTGAGAAGCTTATGGGGATTCCAGGCCACGGAGTCAGCCCTGGTGGGGCACAGCAAAGCCAGGTCAGTGGCTCCTCCTCAAGCTGCCCAACCAGAGCCCATCCTCCTCTTCCAGACCCCCAGAACAGGGGCTCTGGTTCCATGGCCCCCTGCCCCCGACAGCAGTCAGGAAGAATTCCCAGATCTGACCTCCCAGCCCCAATCAACTATCTCTCTAGTTCCCCCTTCCACCAACCTCCTTCCCTGAGCCCCGTCCTATTTTCCCTAGCCCATGATTATTCTCTGCATCAAGGATCTGAAGTGCAGGATTCGAGAAGCAGGGGGCCTTATGCACCTCTGGATCCCATCCAGGAGATGCCTGTGTGTTTGTGACAGCAGGACGCTCCCACCCCAGGCAGCCTGTGGAACAGGAGAAACAACATGGGACTTGGCTTTGGTTCAGCCCACCCCACCCCCAGGCCCAAGTCCCACTCACATCCACGTGTAGCCACAGCCTATGACGCTGGCACACATCAGCAATTGCCTCCAGGGGGTCAAAGGCCCCCAGCACGGTGGTGCCAGAGGTGGCACTGACCAGGAATGGCACAGTACCCTGTTGCAAAAATGTAGAGCAAGAGGCTGCAGCAGAGTCATCTCAAAAGTGACCCAGAGCCTTGTACTGGGGCCCATCTCTAAGCTCTTTGCATGACTGACATGGCCCATTTCAACCTTATGATAATGGGTTACTGTCCTCTTTAATTTGCAGACAGGGTCACTGAGATTGAGAGATTCAGAGATCAAAGCAGAAGCTTCAGAGATGGAATTTGAACCTAGGTCTATTTCCAAATCTCATACTCTTACAAAAAATTTGGATGTCTTATTGTGAGATCAAAGGCTATTGAAAAAAATTTCAATAGTACAAGTGGCTATAATCAAAAAGAGATAATAACAATTGTTGGTGAGTATATGAGAAATTGAGATCCTCATACATTGCTGGTGGGATTGTAAACTGGTGCAGCCACTTTGGGAAGCAGTTCAGCGGTGCTTCAGAAGGTTAAATACACAGTTACTATATGATCCAGGAATTCCACTCCTAAGCATATAACCAAGAGAAATGAAAAGCATGCTCACACAAGAACGTGTACATATATGTTCATAGCAGCATTATTCATAATAGCCAAAAAGTAAAAACAACCCAAATGTCCATCAATCGATTAATGGATAAATAAAATGTGATATATCCATATAATGGAATATTATTTGGCCATGCAAAGGAATGAAGTACTGGTACATGCTATGACATGAATGAATCTTGAAGATATTATGCTAAGTAAAAAGAAGCTCATCACAAAAGCCCATGTATAGTATGATTTCAGAATCCAAAACAGGCAAATCCACAGAGACACTAAGTGTATTATCAGCTTCCTAGAACTGGGAGGTATGGGGGAGTTACAGAGTGATGGCTAACCAGCATGGGATTTCTTTTTCTTTTTTTTGTTTTTTGTCTTTTTCCATGTCCAGCAACAGATAGCAACCCTCAGTGTCGCCCCCGTACCGGACCAGAACCGGCAACGGGATTGCAACCCTCGGTGTCGCTCCCGCGCCTCGCTCAGCCAGTGAGCGGGAACCGGTCTGTATGTGGGATCCGAACCCTCGGCGGGAGTGCCGCCGCACTTCCCAAGCAGCGCACTATAGCAGTGCGCCACCGGGCCGGCCCCACCAGCATGGAGTTTCTTTCTGCGGTGGTGAAAATGTTCCAATATTGACTGTACTGATGGTTACATAACAGTAAATCTGCTAAAAACACTAAATTGTACACTTTAAGTGGGTGAATTGTATACCTCAATAAAGCAATTACCAAAAAAAGTTTATGCAATAGATAGTGAAATTCCACTATTTTAATTGCTGCCATACTACTACTCAAAGGTAACATCCATATATTAATAAATACATACTGTTGTAAGTAACAAAAATAGGTTCATAGTGCCCACTCTATACTGCAACTTGAAATATATATTCAGGGCCAAGCCCGTGGCGCGCACTCGGGAGAATGCGGCGCTGGGAGGGCAGCAGCGCTCCCACCGCGGGTTCGGATCCTATATGGGGATGACCGGTGCGCTCACAGTGCTCACTGGCTGAGCGCGGTGCGGCCGGTCTCAAAAAGGACAAAAAAAAAAAAAAAGAAATATATATTCAAAGTCTCTAAGTGGAGGTATTCTACCTTGTTCTTCTAAATGGCTACCTAGAACTCTAATATAATAGATAATAATATATATATATTAATATATTAACATATAATTAATAAATAATAATAACCATAATGGCAGCTAATATTTATACAGTGCATCTACATGCCAGGTGCTGTTCTAAGTGCTTTACATATCCTATTTCATTTAATCCTTACAACAATATGTGGTAAGTTCTATATTATGCCCATTTTGCAAAGAAAGAAACAAACAGGTATACCATGATTTATTTTACCTACTGATGGACATTTAAATTTTTTCTTTATTTTTTAAACGAAACCCAGACAGTGTCTTCTCCCTCTTACCCTCCCAAGGGAGAAGTAAGAACGATCATCAACAGCAAATGGTAGTTGCTGCAGAACACCACCAAGAGCCCACTACACACTCAGGAGAGAACACTGCACTTCCTCCTCGTGGTTTTCTGTGCTCTACACATTCAGAGAAACTTCTCTAGTAACAAACTATAGAAATGGTCCCTGAATTTACAGTCTTTAAATTTTTCTTTTAATTTTACACTTTGACCCAGGAAACATTCTCATGCACAGAATTCTATGCACTTGTGGTGATTTATAGTATAAATTGCTAGCAGTGGAACTCTGAACCAGTAGACAGATATATTTTAAAAGTGCATAGATAGCGCCAAAATGCCCTCCAAGATGGTGGCAGCAGCTGACACAGAGCCTCAAAGTGGAGGAGGGCGCTAGTGCCCCACACTTCCCGCTGCTCATGGCCTGCACCCTTTATCGCTGCCTGCACGTCTTCCTCAGCTTCTCCCTGCACACACCCTCCTCACCCACAGAAACCTTCCACACTACATACAGTTCAGGCCTCCAAGACCCTCCCTGTGGTGCTGCCTGGAACTCCCTCAGTGACTCAGTCCTGCCTCTCAGAACCTGGCCCTACCTACACATCTCAGCAGAGTCCCTCAGAGCAGCACTGTGTCCTCACCCCTCAGGTTCCCCATGCCCTCAGGGAAGGCAGGCATCAAGATCAAGGAGAGGGATGAAGGGTGCTTAAGCAGGGACAGCCCAAACAACCATCCAAGAAGGGAACAGGGTCTCACTCCTCCTCTCCAGCACCCCAGTGCCCCTCACTCACTCACCTCAGCCTTGGCCAGACTAATCTGCCTCTCTAGATCCTCAGGGATCATTTTCCCTCTGAAAAAGAAAATTCAGTGGGTAGAGAAGTAATAGGTTCTCTAGGCCAGGAGATGTTACCCTGTTGAAATCAGGGTAAGGCAGGGTTAGCAATGCAGAAGCCACATACTGGTTTTCCCTAAAAGAGGCAAAATAGATCTTAGGGCATGGGGCAGGAGACTCTGGCAAGCACTGGTAGACAGGAGGGGCAATTCTGCAGGAACAACAAGAGGAGAAAAGTCTGCCAGGGGCATGAGCCTGTGGCCAGAGCTTTCTGGCATCAGGAAGGTACACTGTGCCAAGCTGGGTCGGAGCCATGCAGGCAGAAGGGCCGTCACCTCTCATCAGCCTTGACCACTCGGACACTATCAGTGCCAAGTCCCAGAAAAGCAGCTCCCTTCTTGATGGAGTAATGACACTGTGGAGGAAGGCAGAGGGCAGGTTAGCACAACTTGGGCTAGGGGCCTGAAGGCAAGGAGGATGAGGAGGAGAGAGACTGGTAAAAGTCAAGTAGGAGCTGCAGTAGATGAGACCCTGTGGCCCAGAACTTCTCAAATGTTAATGTGCATATGAATCACCTAGGTGTCTGGCTAAAATGCAGATTCAGAAGGCCTGGGGTGGGGCCTGAGATTCAGCATTTCTAACACACTCCCAGGAGATACCAATGCTGGGGGCCACAGACACTCTGAGTACAGAGTATGGACTGAGTCCTCGGCACTCGTTGCCCCTCCCCTGCCCCCAAAGTGAATGCAAAGTGAACAGGAGTGTTTACTCAGCCTCCTTGATTGAACAAGGAAGCCTATCTTCCTTGGGGCAGGCTGGCCTTAGAGGACCTGGATGGGACAAGGGGATGACCTGGAGGTCTCTGACTCAGCTGCAAGAGAATCAGGAGCCCAGGGTGGGGCCTCCGCCTCTTCTCTACCTCCTTAGATGTGAAGAGAGCCAGGGGCGGCAGTGCCCGGAGGCCCCTCTCCTTGCAATCTGGGTAGCGCTGATAGCGGGCCAGGTTCACAGCATACATGTTGGAGATGGAACCACCTGCCACAGGGAAGGGGTGGTGGCAAGATGGAAGGGCAGTGAGTCAAGACTGCAGCTTGCCTCCCCTGACCTTTCCATCCAGAAGAACTGATCAAAGAAGCAGGCATGATTGTCCCACAGGCCATGAATTCCCAGGGCTCTTGGAATAGCACAATAGCTCGGAGCGGCCCCAGAATCAGCGGATCCTCCTGATTCCCCACCTCCATGCCCTGGGCTGCCCCCAAGCGACAGCCCCTACCCAGAGAGAGCAGGTACTAGAGCACTGATCCCAGGGCAGGAGGATAAAGAGGACTGTGCAACCTCCTCCAGGCCAAACTGGAGGGGAAAAAAATTGGAGAGTCACCCCTCCCTGCCAGCCACTTAAAGCAAGAGAATGGTGGGGAAAAGGCCAAGGAAAGGTGCCCCCTTATCACATACCAGGGCAGAAGACCCCATCCCCAGAGCTCCAGCCCACCAGGACCCGGAGTTTCTTCAGCACCTCCTCTTCCATGAGTGTAAACACAGGGGCGATTTCATATGTGTACCTGCCAGAGAGGGCACAATGAGAAAAGGAAGGAGACAGGAGGGACTACCAGGTCAGGCCCTTCAACTGCAGAGGAGGCAGAGAGGGAGACAGTGTGACTGAGCAAGGAAGGATCTAAAGAGAGAAACAGGCTGGTGACAAAATCAGGGAAGCAAGAATGAGAAAAACTGGGGTCAGGAGGCATGAGAAAGCTTGGAGAATGGAGGCCCTAAGGATACCAGGGAAACACTCTGCCAAGAGATTCCCAGAAAACGGCAGAGAGGGGACAAAAACCATGCTCCTCCCCTGTGCCCACCCCCACTCCCCAGCATATCTAAATCCTTTTCAGGGTGGTGGGAAGGGCCTTGGGATGGCTCACTGGCTGGTGTTGAGGCTCTCCGTGATGATGCGCCCAGCCAGAGCATGGGGGTCCAACCCAGAGAAGAGCTGGTTGAAGAACCGAGGGTGACCTGGAGAAAAGGGCAGGGGGGAGGGCTCATTGTGGAGCTGGGTGAAAACTCCAGAGACTCCTCCCACCAGAACGTAGGCTCACTAGTCTTGACACTGTAGTGAATCACAGCCCGACACCGCTCCAGGATCTGCTCTTGCGACTCCCCCTGGCTCCGCAGCTCCAAGTCTAGCAGCTGCTTCAGCTCCTCTGGCTCCTTCCACTGGCAGACCTAGGAGGTGAAGCCGGGGAGGTTGGGGGCCTTAGACATCCGTGGACTGGCTGCTCAAACCCCATCTCAATAGACACAATACATTATCAGCTTATACATAAAACAACAATTTGGGGTTATTTTCAAAGCGACAGATGAACAAGAGTAAATAAACATAGTAAGACCCAGTATGCAAATCCCTGAGGCACAGGGCGGACAGTGATAAATTCTGGGGAGAAGCTTTTCCAAAAGGGGAAAGTTCTGAGCCAGGTTTGGAAAGAGAAAGGGATGGCTGATAGGCAGGAGAAGGAGGAATAAAGGACCCACCTTCTCAGAGGCACTGCTCCCTTTCTGAATGGCCTCATCCACAACAATCTCAAACACGTTCCGGAGCAAGGCTTCCACAGCCACGGGGTCTTCATCAAGGGAGAGGAGTGGGTTTGAGTCACCCATCAGGATAAAATCTGTGAGCAGAGCAGGAGTCACTGCTTACACAGCCTGTGTACTCCCCTGGGACCTAACCAGCAAGAGTACCCAACCATAATGGGCCTGAGGCCCAGGACCTGCACTTCGGACCCAGCCTTCAGTGCACAGGCAAGGACAGGTGACGGCATCCCAGCCAGTGGAAACAGGTGGGAGGGGAAAAGGCAGTTAGTGCAGGTGGAATCTAGTGGCCATTGCCCACCTAAGGCAAAGATGAGAAGCCTACCTTTCTGCTCAGGGGAGCCGGAGGCAAGGTACACAATTAGCTTTTCAGAATAGTAGGACCAAGACAGCAGAGGAAGTGAGGTCAAAGCAGCGGTCACATGGCCATGATATAACTCTCACGACCATTGCCCTAAAGAGAACTTTGACAGATTTGGAATAGGGACAGCAGGTTGAAATAAGTTCCGTGAATATAATCATTAGCTGAAGTGACCTCAGGGTTGAGAGTAGCAGAGAGCCAGCACAAAAGAGGGGATTCCCAATGTGATTCCAAGGGCCTAGAGTGGGGACATGGGAGATGTCTGGAGGGGAAACAAAAGTGAGGGGGGACAGGAAACTGCCTTGGGTAACCCTGCAGACTAAGTGCAGAGGGAGCCTAAGAGACTAGCAAAGTAAACTGGTTTAGGCAGGCCTCAGAGGCAGAGAGTTTTTCTTTTTAAAACCAAGAAGGACATTAACTCACAAGATAGAATAAGCAAAGAAACATGAAGAGAGTTAGGAAAAGCGCCCTAGCCCCTGGCTGAAAAGATGCTGGTAGGACCGAGTAGAGTTTGTTTAAAACATTCACAAGTTTTTTCTGACTTCATGGGATCTCTAGGCCATAAATTCCTCTAACCGTTAACTCCCTCATATCTTTCTTTCCTTCCCTTATACAACCTAGAGTTCATAGTCCATTTGGGTTTTTTTGTTTGTTTCTTGGGGGTTTTTTATAGTCCATCGTTTTAACCACTCTCTTTCCAATATACTCAACACCCCTGCCCAAATGTCCTTCCACCAAATCCACCTGGCAAAACCCCAATCCAACTGACCCGACCTTCTCTCACCAAATCCACCAGGCTGTTTTCTGCTGGTGAAAACCACATAACCATTCAAACTGGTATCACTATCAATTCATGGTCTCTGTCCTCATTCCAATTAAACACAGCAGATTAAACACATGTTTACTGATACTCCTCCCTGAAACCCCACTAAAATTACATAAGTGGAATTTTAAATCTGAAGGAATAAGATGAATGAGAAATGACACAAGAGGGGCTGGCCAGTTAGCTCAGTTGATGAGCGTAGTGCTGATAACACCAAGGTCCAGGGTTCAATCCCTGTACTGGCCAGCCACCAAAAAAACAAAAAGTAAAAGAGAGAGAGAGAAAAGAAGTGAGACATGTCAATACTTGTAGAAGATAGAAGAAAGCAGATGAGAAGGGGTAACTGGTTTAGCATGTGACAGGATGCCAAAACCAGTGAGTCTGCAGAAGACCAATGTGAAACAGGCTGGTTCTTGGGGCAGAAGCCCAGAAAGGCTCAGGAATGGAAGCACAAGGTATCTTGGAAGGCAGGAGGCGGAAGGCACAGCTAAAAACATAGAGATTGAATGAAAATCTGAATAAGGAACAGTTAGACCCTCATTTTCCTTCTCCTGACCTTTCAGCCAGGGAACTCCCCTTTTGTCCCCCTACTTCCAAAGCAGCAGCAGGTTTATTCTCTGAAGAAACTAAAACAGAAAGACACTGCCTAGCAACATTACTATTTTTCAGTCAACAACTCTATCTCCAATTCTCTGTAGCAACCATTTCAAAAATTTTCCACACCTCTCAAACAACTGACCCATTTACTTTCTCCCTCCCTCCGCCTCTCATTTTAAATTTCTTAAAGAAAAGAGAAGCCATCAAAACTTACTTAACTTTTTTGCTACCTGCACTCTGGATCTCTTCATTCATTCATTGAGCACCTAGTATCTGCCACACATTTGGTGGCCACTAGAGGTACAATGGAAAGAAAAAGACCACAACCCTAACCTCATGAAGTTCACTATCTAAAGCACAGGTCACAAACTGGAAGATGGTGAGCCAAACCCTACCCACGGACCTGGTTTTGTCTGGCTTGCACACTACGTTTAAAAACTTTTTTAAAAAATTCTACACTGAATGGGGCCGGCCCGGTGGCACACTGCTACAGTGCGCTGCTTGGGAGTGCGGTGGCACTCCCGCCGAGGGTTCGGATCCCACATACAGACCGGTTCCCGCTCACTGGCTGAATGAGGTGTGGGAGCAACACCGAGGGTTGCGATCCCATTGCCGGTCCTGGTCCGGTCCGGGCGCGACACTGAGGGTTGCGATCCGTTGCCGGACACGAAAAAAGACAAAAAAAAGGAAAAAAAAAAAATTCTACACTGAAAGATACTTCACATAAAAATACAGACTTCCAGCTTCCTGTGGAAAAAAAATTAAAAGACCTAGCAACACTGGACCTGAATTAATAAATATGAACAGCCAGCTGTAGTTGGAGCTGCCCCTTTATTATTACAGTTTCACATTTCATTTTTTTTTTTTTTTTTTTTTTTTAAAAGGACATTTGGTCTCCCTAGAAGACACATGGGTTTCTGGAATAAAACCTACACTTTCCAGGTTTCTTTACAGCCTGGTATGGCCATGTGATTAAGTTCTTGCTAATGGAATATAAATGGAAATGAACAATGCAGCTTCCAGGCAATATCCTTAAAAGGAGGGCACATGATCTCCATTTCTTCCTTTCTACCGGCCAGAATATGAATGTGATGGCTGGACTTCCACCAGCATCTCAGATCCAGAGGAGACCTTGAGAATGGAACTGCTTGGAAATGTAGCTGAGCAGCAAGACAGGAGTCTGGCACCCTGACACTATGCAGTGCTATCCTGGACTGACAATCTCCAGACTTCTTGCATCTGAGAGAGAAATGAGCTTCTATCTTGTTTAAACCTGTGTGTGATTTTTTTTTTAATTTCTATATTTTACAACTAAATTTAATCCTTTTTTTTTTTTTTTTAAAGATGACCGGTAAGGGGATCTTAACCCTTGACTTGGTGTTGTCAGCACCACGCTCACCCAGTGAGCAAACCGGCCATCCCTATATGGGATCCGAACCCGTGGCCTTGGTGTTATCAGCACCACACTCTCCCAAGTGAGCCACGGGCTGGCCCCTCACATTTCATTATGTTTTCTTTTCAATTTTTTAGTTAAGCAATATGTTCACATAGTTCAAAAATCTAAACATATAAAAATATTAATATGGTGAAAAATCTAATCCCCAACCCATTCCATATGCCCCATTCCCAACCCTACCTCCAAAGGTAACCATTTTTTTCTTGGGTATCCTTTCAGAGTTTTTAATGCAAATACTAATAAATGTGAACGTGCGTGCTTATTTTCTCCCTTTTCACACAAGAAATACTACATAATCACTTTTCTGCACCTTGATTTTTTTCAGTTAACGATATATGGGTGCTCTTATCATTACATATAGAACTTCCTCATTCTTTTTTTTAATATAACAGCTTTACTAAGATATAGTTTACATACCACAAAACAAATCCCTTTAAAGTGTACAATTCAGTGGTCTTTCATATAATCACAAAGTTGTGCAACCATCATCATCATCTAACTCCAGAACATTTTCATCACCCCAAAAGAAACTCATTAGCAATCACTCCCCGTTTCCGCCTCCCCCAAACCCCTGGAAACCACTAATCTACTTTCTGTCTCTATAGATTTGCCTAGTCTGGACATATCATATAAAAGGAATCACAATATATGGTCTCTTGTGTCTTGTTTCTTTCACTTAGCATAATGTTTTCGAGGTTCATACATGTTGTAGAATATATCAGCACTTCACTCCTTTTTACAGCTGAATAATACTCACTGCATAGATAGACCACATTTTATTTCTCCATTCATTAGCTAATGAACATTTGCATTGTGTCTACTTTTTGGCTATTGCCGCTATGAACCTTTGTGTACACGTTTTTGTGTGGTCATATGCTTTCAATTTTCTTGGGTACATGGTAGCAGAATTGCTGGGTCGTATGGTAACTGTATGTTTAACCTTTTGAGGAACTGCTAACCTGTCTTCCAAATTGGCTGCACAATTTTGCATTCCCACCAGCAACATATGAATTTTCCAATTTCTCCACATCCTTGTCAACACTAGCTGTTGTCTGTCTTTTTTATCATAGCCATCTGTATTTTTCATTTTTTTTTTTCCTTTTTGTCTTTTTTTGTGACCGGCAACGGATCGCAACCCTCAGTGTCACACCCGTACTGGACTGGGACCGGCAACGGAATTGCAACCCTCGGTGTCGCGCCCACACCTCGCTCAGCCAGTGAGCGGCCGGTCTGTATGTGGGATCCGAACCCTCGGCGGGAGCGCTGCCACACTCCCAAGCAGCGCACTGTAGCAGTGCGCCACCAGGCCGGCCCTGTATTTTTCATTTTGATAGGGATTGCCAACATCCACAAAGGTCGCACCAATGGACGTAATTGCCCTTTGTTCTCAGACTTAGCAACACAGTATGTTGTCCAACCTTTGAAATTGAGGAGTAAAAAATGATATTTCTGTATACAGTTTTAGTTTTGTTTGAATGCCTGTATTAATCAGTTTTGCTATCATAACAAATGACTTTAAAACCCCACTGGCTGGGCCGGCCCATGGCTCACTCAGGAGAGTGTGGGTCTGATAATACCAAGGCCACGGGTTTGGATCCCACGTAGGGATGGCCAGTTAGCTCACTGGGTGAGCATGGTGCTGACAACACCAAGGGGTTAAGATCCCCTTACCAGTCATCTTTTTTTAAAAAAAAAAAAAAAAAAACCCACTGGCTTACAACAGAGGTTTATTTCTATTTTATGGTTTACACTGGTGGTGGGAGTGTTGACTAGAGCTCTGATATATGTGCCTTTATTCCAAGACCCAAGCTCAGGGAGCAGCCCCTATCTAGGACCTGGCAGAGGGAAAAGCACAAGAGGCAGAGAAAACCACACAGTGACTCTTAAAATTTCTGTTCAAGATATGCAGATGAGAGGGCCGGCCCGTGGCTCACTTGGGAGAGTGTGGTGCTGATAACACCAAGGCCATGGGTTCGGATCCCATATAGTGATGGCCGGTCCACTCACTGGCTGAGTGTGGTGCTGACAACACCAAGCCAAGGGTTGAGATCCCCTTACTGGTCATCTTTGAAAAAAAAAAAAAGATATGCAGATGAGAAAGAGAAAGAAACTATATCTTACCACCTCAAAAAAACAATAAAAGGGAAAGAAAGGAACAAAAGATATGTAAAACAACCAAACTAAAATCAATCAAATGCCAGGAGTAAGACAATACCTTTCAATAACAACCCTAAATGTAAATGGATTGAATTCCCCACTCAAAAGATACAGACTGGCTGACTGAATTAAAAAGCTAGACACAACTACATGCTGCCTACAAGATTCCACCTCTCCTGGAAAGACTCACACAGACTAATACAGAAGGAATGAAAAAAGATATACCATGTAAATGGAAACTAAAAACGAGTAGGAGTAACTATTCTTATATTGGATAAAACATACTTTAAACCAAAAACCATAGAGACAGAGAAGGCCATTATATAATGATAAAAGTATCTATCCAGCAAGAAGACATAATAACCACAAATATGTACATATCCAACACTGGAGCATCCAGATATATAAAGCAAACACTACTAGACATAAAGAGATACATACCAATACAATAACAGTGGGGGACCTCACACCCCTCTCTCAACATTGGACAGATCATCTAGGCAACAAATCAACAGAGAAACACAGTATTTAAACTACACTTTAGACCAAGTGGATTTGGCAGACATCTAAAGAACATTTCATCCAACAAGTACAGAATATACTTTCTTCTCTTCGGCACATGGAACATTCTTCAGGATAGACCACATGTTAGACAAAAATACAACAACAACAACAACAAAATAACAGGCCAATATCCTTAATGAACATAGATGTAAAAATCCTCAACAAAACATTAGCTAATAGAATACAACAGTTCATCAAAAAGATTATACATCATGATCAAATGGGATTCATCCCAGAGATGCAAGCATGATTCAATGTATTGATTCAAGTCAATAAATGTGATACACCCCATCAAAAAAAATCAAGGATAAAAACCATATGATTATCTCAATAGACACAAAAAGAGCATTTGACAAAATTTAACATCCCTTCGTGATAAAGACTCTCATCAAATCAGGTAGAGAAGGAAAATATCTCAACACAATAAAAGCCATATACGACAAACCCACTGACAAGATCATCCTGAATGAAGAAAAGCTGAACGCTTTTCCTTTAAGAATAGGAACAAGACAAGGATACCCACTCTCACCATTCCTATTTAACATAGTACTAGCCAGAGAAATCAGGCAAGAGAAAGAAATAAAGGGGATCCAAATTGGAAAAGATGAAGTCAAATTGTCCCTATTTGCAGATGACATGAAACAATCAACAGAGTGAAAAGACAACCTATAGAATGGGTGAAAATATTTGCAAACTATGTATCTGACAAGGGATTAATATACAGAATACACAAGGAACTCAAACAACTTAACGGTGAAAAAAACAAATAACCCAATTAAAAACTGGGCAAAGGACCTTAATAGACATTTCTCAGAGGAGACAAAAAGGGCCAACAGACACATGAAAAAATGCTCAACCTTACTAAGTATCAGGGAAATGCAAATCAAAACTACGCTGAGCTATTATCTCACCCCAGTTACACTGACTATTATAAAAAAGACAATAAAAAATGCTGGTGAGGATGCGGAAAAAGGGGAACCCTCCTACACTGCTGGTGGGACTGTAAATTAGTGCAGCCATTACGGAAAACAGTATGCAGGTTTCTCAAACAACTATAGAGAGAACTGCCATACAATCCAGCAATCCCACTGCTGGTACATACCCAAAGGAACAGAAATCATCATGTTGAAGTGATACCTGCACTCCCATGTTTATTGCAGTTCTATTTACAATAGCCAAGAGTTGTAACCAACTTAAATGTCCATCAACAGATGAATGAATAAGGAAAATGTGGTATATGTACACAATGGAATACTACTCAGCCATAAAAAAAAATGAAATTCTGCCATTTGTAGCACATGGATGAACTTGGAGTTAATTATGTTAAGTGAAATAAGCCAGGCACAGAAAGAGAAATACTGCATTAGTGGGAGCTAAAAAAGTAGACAAATAAATAGAAAAGAAAGAAAGATACAACTATCACAAACAGAACTGTTGTTACTAGAAGTGGGAGAGGGGAAAGGGGAAGCGGGAGGGGGTTAGCAAGAAATTGGTTAATGGACACAAAGAATGATTACATTCTGTAATTATGAATATACTAATTACCCTGATTTGAGCATCACATGTTACACACAAGTATTGATATTCAACTCTGTTCCCCACAAATACGTTATAATCAATTATATTTCAATTAAAAAAAAAAAAAACTTCTCAGACCTGGCATATGTCACAGCTGCCCATATCCCACTGACTAAAGTCAGTCACACAGCCAAGTTCTAGGGCAGTGGGGTGAGGATGTATATTCCACCCACAAGAGGGAGCACATGGCAAAGGGTGAAGATGTAAAATCCCTTTACAGGATCATTGTGCACAGGCCCTTAGAAGGGTTTTGCACTCTGCTTCACCTCAGTCTGCACCAGCCCACACCTCACTCGTTTACATTATCCATCTGGCCTAGTAGATATCTGAGTTTTCACCATTGGTCTAAAGGTTTCTTCTCCTTCTCCCCCAGGGATACCCTATTACCTCTCGTTCCTTCAGCTCTCCATCCTACTACCTTTTTCTCACAGCATTTTACATTGTTCAAATCTCTCACATGTCCCCTTCCAGCCACCTCCTCTTCACAACCAACCTTCTTGAAAGATTTATCTCTACTCTCTGTCTTTACTTCCTCTCCTGTCACGTTTCCCTCAGCCCTCCACCATGTAGCTTCCATCTTCAAGGTCACCAAGAATTTCCCTGCCTCAAAACCAGTGGACACACCTCATCTTTATCCTACTTGACCCCTCTGGAGACATCTGACTTAATTTGCCATTGCATCTTGAAACTTTTTCTTTCACTGACTTCCATATTACTATCCCTTGGCATACTCCCTTTTATCTGGCCCTTCCTAGTTTCCTTTGCATTCTTCCTCTGACCCTCCTTTAAATGCTAGAGTGCCTCACAGTTCTGTCCCAAGGCTCTTTCATCTGTACTCTGCACCTGTCCCTGAGCAATCTCATCCACTCCCAGGGATATATGCTGGTGACGCCTCTATCTTAGACCTCTCTCCCTTGAGTCCCAGATCCCTGAAGCCATCTGCCTAACTTGGAAGTCCCACAAGCACATCACACCTAAAAGGTCCAAAACAGCTCATTATCAGCCTCTCAAACCTACTCTTTTTGGATTCACTGGTTCAATGAATAGCACAATCTTCTACTGGTTGCTCAAACGAGAGATTCTAACTGATCTTTGACTGATTTTTTTCCTTTTTATTTAATCTTCAAAGGCTATTATCTTTCTCTCCCTCTCTCTGTCTCCCTCTTTCCCTTCCTTCCTCCCTCCCCCTCTCTAGCTCTCTCCCCCCCCTTCACTTTTTTCCTCTGGGCTATGTTTTTATACACACGCACACACACACGCATAATATTTTTATATCATATTTTTCCCTTAAAAAGAATCTAAAGAAAAATGGTAACTTGACAGTGGAGAAACCTGGTGGAGAAACCCAAGTGATCAAAGGTAACTACACCAATAACAAGACAGACTAACATTATGGACCTCCTGATGTAAGGCACTGAGAAACACTCAACATCATTTATGTAATATTTCTGCCAAAAATGCATACCCTAAATCTAATCATGAGGCAACAAATATATCTAAATTGAGGGTCATTCTACAAAACAACTAGCTTGTACTCTTCAAAAATGTCACTATCATGAAAATCAAAGGCTGAAGAACTGTCCCAGACTGTAGGAGACTAAAGGCTTTACAACCAAAAGGAATGTGTGATCTTAGATTGGCTCCTGGATAAGGAAGGAAAAAAATGTGCTATAAAGAACATTATTGGGGGGCCGGCCCGGTGCGCCGCTTGGGAGCCGGTGGCGCTCCCGCCAAGGGTTCGGATCCCACATACAGACCGGTTCCCGCTCAGTGAGTGAGGTGCGGGAGCAACGCCAAGGGTTGCGATCCCGTTGCCGGTCCCGGTCTGGTACGGGCGCGACACTGAGGGTTGCGATCCGTTGCCGGACACGGAAAAAGACAAAAAAAAAAAAGAAAAAAAAAATGAAGTACATTTGTTTTGACTCAGTAACACCACAAAAATAAAAGCCCTACTATATCAACAATATTCCCTCTATTCTTAACTTCTCTGAACACTTCCTTCATATTCCTGGTTTAACTGATAACATTATTGGAACAACTGGTGGAATCTGATATGGATAGTATCATAACTATTAGTAGTCTATTAATGTTAAATTTCCCCAATTTGATCATTGTGTGTAGTTATGTACGAAAATGTTCTTATTCTTAGAAAACATGCTGTTAAGGCCGGCTCGTGGATCACTTGGGAGAGTGTGGTGCTGATAACACCAAGGCCACGGGTTCGGATCCCTATATAGGGATGGCCAGTTGGCTCACTTGGGAGAGCGTAGTGCTGACAACACCAAGTCAAGGGTTCAGATCCCCTTACTGGTCATCTTTTCATTAAAAAAAAAAAAGAAAGAAAACATGCTGAAACTTTAGTAGTAAAGAAGCATGATGTCTGCAGCTTTCTGACAGTTCATAAAAAGACAGAATTAGGTGTATACATCTACAGGCATTTTTTAAAAATAAGCTTATTGAGATATGATTTACACACCATAAAGTTCACCCATTTAAAGTAATTCAGTGGGGGCCGGCCCGATGGCGCACTGCTACAGTGCGCTGCTTGGGAGTGCGGTGGCGCTCCCGCCGAGGGTTCAGATCCCACGTACAGACCGGGTCCCGCTCACTGGCTGAGCGAGGTGCGGGAGCAACACCGAGGGTTGCGATCCCGTTGCCGGTCCCGGTCCGGTACAGGCGCAACACTGAGGGTTGTGATCCGTTGCCGGACACGAAAAAAGACAAAAAGGGGAAATAAATAAATAAATAAAGTAATTCAGTGATTTTCAGTATACTCACAAAGTTGTGCATCAGTCACCACCATTTAATTCTAGAACATTTTCATAACCCCAAAAAGAAACCCCATACCTATTAGCAGTCATTCTCTATGCATTTTTTAAAAATTAGAAATTCGACTCCCTTTGTAACAGGGTTTGAGAGGCTAAGTCAACACTGTAGTGTTTTGACTGCAAAAAAAAAAAGACTGAAAAAGAAGGAAAAAGATTTCAAATTATTAACTGCAGTTATTTCTGGGTGTTGGAATTACCAGTGATTTTAATTTTCTTATTTACATACTTCTATATTTTTATAATTTTATACAATAATCTCATATTACTTATGCAAATAAAGGTTATTTTTAAACAACAAAAAAAGATTTAGGAGGAATTAAGGGGCCACGAGAATTCCAAAATATATAAATTGCCAAGCTCACGGAATGTCCCTTGTAGATCATGTGGTTTCCCAACTCTTCAAACCACTATTATCAAAGGTCTAACAGGTGGCAAAGGAGCCATACACTGCTCATTTCTACTATGCAACGCCCACTGGCTCTAACACAGAGGAACAGGTTCAGCTTGTTCAGCAAACATTCACTGAGTGTCTACTTCTGAACGCCTGGCTGGCCCTACCCCAGGTGCTGCGTCTGCCCTGTGAGCTCCAGCTAACAGACCAGCAAGGAGACTGTAAAATAAAGTCTTGATCACCACAATAGAGAGTACGGCATTCACCAAGGAAAGGCAGGACTGGTTAAATCTGCTCAACTGGCCCCACGGCAGCCTTCCAGGAGAAAACACTCAGGCTCTTCTTCTATGATAGAGAGCTGGTACAGGAAAAGACTAATCAGGAATCATAATAACACTATTTGAATAAGTATGGGGGTAGGCCTAAGGAAAGGAGTTAGGGAAGGCCACACAGGAGGAGACCTGCCTGGGGACAAAGAGATCTGGGCTTCAGCCAGGCTTCTTAGAAAGCTAAAACACTGACCTTTGTGCTATCTACGTATCAATAAACCCCATTAACTCCACACCCAATTAATAGAGGCACCAACTCTCCTTATGTATACAGAATTTTCTCCGCTTCTAGATTGTACATTCCTGGACAGAGAAAATTAAGTCATCCTTCATTAAGTAAAGCACCAAATACAAAACAGGCACCCCCCAAAATGTTAGTTTCCATCTTCTCCACTCCCCTCCCCCAAGGTCTGGCACAAAGGCATTCAGTTAACATTTGTTGAATCAATCAACTATTTACAGGTACTGAAAAATAATGCTGCATTCCACCTACTTTGACTTGCATCAACCAAGAATTTACATTAATGATAACTTAGATTTGCAAAGTTTTGTTTTTTTTTTTTTTGCAAAGGGCTTTTCAAAGCCTCCTCATCTATTATCTCATTTGATCCTCACAGTAGTACCAGAAATTAGCCTGAATAAGTATTTATTTATTCATTCTCCTTTTCAAGATGAGGATTCTTGGGCCAGAGAAGTTGAACTAATTTGTCCAAGATTACAAAGGTAATATTGGAGCAAGCCAAGATCAATGATTTTCTGACTTCTGGGCAAGTACATCTCCCTGTTAAGTCTGGCATTTCTCACTACTTCTCACTATGCACAAAAATAAACTGCAGCTAAGGTAAAGACATAAACTCAAGATATACAACTATAAGAATACCAGAAGGTAGTATGGGAAAATATTTTAATAATCTTGAAGTAGCATGTCACAAAAACCCAAAAGCCACAGGCAGATTTGACAGTGTCAAACTTTCTAAATTCTGAAAAAACAAAGACATCATTAAAGTGGTTAAAACTAAGTCACAGCTTTACTTTTTCCACTCGATGTTTTTCATTCTCCGTGCAATTATTCTTTTCCACGTAATTTTTTTTTTTTTTTCCTGGTTGGCTGGTGCAGGGACCTGAACCTTAGGTGTTATAATACCACACTCTAATCAACTGAGCAAACCAGCCAGCTGACGCTTCCCCTGTAAATTTGAAAATCAGGTTAAGTCCCATGCAAAGTCTTGTTTTAATTAGAATTTAACTTAATCTATTGCAAAAATTGATGTCTCTACAATCTTCTTTCTGTTCATAGACAAGGTAAAACTCTTCATTTAATCAAGCCTTTTGTCTTTCACTAAAATAGTATGGTTTTCTTAATATATGATTTGCAGCTTCCTGTTAAATTTTCTTCTAGAAATGTAAGAATATTCTTATCATGAGGCTGGCTGGTTAGCTCAGTTGGTTAGAGCGATGTTATAACACCAAGGTCAAGGGTTCAGATCCCCATACCAGCCAGCCAGGGTGGGGAAAAAATTATTGTGAATGAGACTATTTTTTCTATGACATTTTGCTAAGTTCACTAGTTTTTATATATTGTCAATCGTTTCTCTTTGTAAATGAATATATAATATGAAAATAATAACACTTTGGGGTGGCCAAAAACGCTAGAAGAATATTAGATTTAATGGTAAATATTCTTGACTTTTTGATAGGAACGTTTCAAATATTTTCCATAAAGCATGACTTTTTGCTCTCAAAAAAGATTTGAAAGATAAATGAAAAACAAAGAGAAAATATATGAAATGCAGATGACGAAGAACAGTTAATCTCCATAACACAGAGAGAATTTCTACCAATCAATAAAAACAGGCGAATGATCTAATTTTTTTAATGGGCAAAGGATACAAACAGGCAGTTCACAAAACCAAAGTGGTCAAAAAGCAATAAGAGGGCCGGCCCGTGGCTCACTCGGGAGAGTGCGGTGCTGATAACACCAAGGTCCCGGGTTCGGATCCCACATAGGGATGGCCGGTTCGCTCATTGGCTGAGCGTGGTGCTGACAACACCAAGTCAAGGGTTAAGATCCCCTTACCGGTCATCTTTAAAAAAAAAAAAAAAAAAAAAAAAGCAATAAGAGATGCTTAACTTCACTATTAATGATATACAAATTAAAACAAAATACTAATTTTCGCCTATCAAATCGGCAACTGTATAAAAAATTCATAGCATCCATTATCGCTAAGGTTGTAGGAATTGGGGACATTCGCACATAGTTCTGAGTGAGCATGTGAACGAGCATGTAAGATGTTACAAACTAGAAATTCAGTTTCACAGAATCCATTAAAATTTAAAATGCACATATCCTATCTACAAATACATCTATAAATACCAAAGGATAACTATATTAGGATGTTCGTTATGGTATTGTTAATTAAGCAAAAACAAACAAAAAAACTGGAATTAACCTAAATGTTTATCAAGATGGAACTGGACAAATTAAAGTACAAACACAAATTGGAATACTATGTAACAATTTTTACAATATGAACGGACTTAGATGTCTAAAATACACTGTGCTCGGGCCTGCCCGGTGGCGCACTGGAGAGTGCGCCGCCGCGGGCGCTTCCGCCAAGGGTTCGGATCCCATGTGGAGACCGGTTCCCACTCACTGGCTGAGCGTGATGCAGGCGCAACACCGAGGGTTGTGATCCCGTTACCGGTCCCGGTACAGGCGCGACACCGAGGGTTGCGATCCCGTACCGGTCAGTAAAAAAAAAGACAAAAAGGAAAAAAAAAAATACACTGTGCTCAATAAATAAGAAAAAAATTTTGTGCAAACACATAAAAGTCTGGAAGTACATATACCAAACTGGTACGAATGGCTACGTTCAGGAGCATGGGACAGTAGAGGGGGCGACTAAACAGTAGAGGGGGCGACTAAACGTTTTTTGCCTTTTATACTTTTGTATTGTGTGAATTTGTAAAAATAAGTATGAGCACTCACTTGGGAGAGCATGGTGCAAATAACACCAAGGTCAAGGGTTCGAATCCCCTTACTGGCCAGCCGCCAAAGATAAATAAATGAGCTAATTTTTCTAAAAACTAAAAACTTATTTCTGGTGACGTTTCTCTCTCTCTTTCTCCATTTTATCTCAATTTTAGGATGATCCTAAGAGCACAAGGAACTTGCTTTCACTGGCCCAAAACGTTGAGAGGCAGGGGTTTCGACTTCTGCAGGGTCGTGAGCAGTAGGGCCTCGAGCTACTCAGTGAACGCCGCTGACAGAACGCTCATTTTCAGGCTGTGGTTCAGTGTACAAGGTATAAGAGTGCAAAGAAAATTAACTCCTCTCCCAGGTAGCCCCAAAATCTGCACATCTGGGCCCGACGGAAAGGTCAGGGAAAGACAACCTCGGCCGAGTTACGTGAAAAGGACGGGCACGAACTGTTCTGGCTCTACTTGGGGCTCTAGGCTCAGAAGCGATGAGGAAAACGTCCACGAGGAAGGGAGAGTGATGGCGTTTTTCTAAGTAGTCTTAACCAGCTCACTCAGCAAACCCTCTTGACCACCACCCAGAGCAAAATTACTTCAGGGACCCAATCCTTGCCATCAGTCAAGATGGCGGCAGCGGCGCGCCCACGCCACGGCACACGCGCCGTACCTCGGCGCTCCCTCCTCTGGTCCTTCTGCGCGCGGCACCGCCCTCTCCGCAGCTACACCCCTCCCCGCGTCCGCAGCGTCACCCCCTCCCGGGCTGCCCCCGCCTCTCCAGGCTCCCGAGCCCGGAAGTGGATGTTGCTGTTCGGTGGCGAAGACGAGGGGGAGGGGGAAGTGCTTCCGGGGAAACGGGCTCCGGGTTGGTGTTTGTAAACTTGCCTCGGTCCCGGTGGGGGCAGCGGGGGGAGCGGCGGCCGCAGGGTTGGCACGGTGCGCTGGGGCCTGGAGGAGGCGCCGCGCGGCTGGGGAGACAGAGGGAGGCCGCCCCTGGCAGGTAAGAGCACTCCCCAGGGAGCGCAGCGTTGTCGGGCAGACGGCAGCGCTTCTGCAGCTCGCAGGCCGTGGGGCGCCGCGCGAGAAGGAGGAGGGGAAGGGAGGAGGGGCGCGCGGCGAAGGGAGGGGGTTAGCCGGGGGAAGAGAAGGGCCGCGCGCACACACCGCGCCCCGCCCGCGCGTCCCGCCGCGTCCCCGTCCCGGGAGAGGGGGGCTTGCTTGGAGGGGACGCGGGCGCGAGCACGCACCTCGCGCGCTGCTGGGCGGTCTCCGGCCCTCTCCTCCCGGTTCGTGCCGCGGGGGCAGCGGCTGGCTGGCTGGCTGGCTGACCGGAGGGGACGTGCCGCGCCCTGCTTCGGCTGCCTACCCTCTACCTCCGCAGCGAGTTTACGTACCTTCGGGAGGACTCGGAGAACGCGCACGTGTGGGCACTGCCAGTTTGTTTTCCGCCCGTCACCCTAGCGCCCGGCGACGGCCCCCAAGCTGTCTTCCACCCCAGTTCTGGCCGCCTCTGTAGAATGCGAGCTTTGCGGGCCGGCCCACTCAGCACAAAAGCCCGGAAGGGCCTCCGCCTCCTTCTTCCATTTCTAAAATGACAAATCCAAGCAGTTGCTGGGTTGGCAGAGTTCGTCCATAGGAGGCCCCAGTTACTTTTGCTGCTGTTGGCTGTCCCTCCTTGCTGAGGATACCAGTTTACTACTGACCTAGAAAAAGAACGCTTCTTGACTCATGTCCTCTTTGTGAGCTTCCCAGAGAGCGCCCAGCAAAAAAGTTCAGCACATCACACGTTCTATGGTCTGAAGATGTTGCACTTAAAGGCTCTGTCTCCCTTTCTGGTTTCAGGTTTCTGAAACAGATCGTGAGCTTCATCCAGAGAATTCAACTGGAAAACCAAGACTGGCAGACTCTTTTTCTGCAGACAGTAGGCAGAAGCCAAGCAGAGGCTAGGGATTCTTGGAATCTTATCTTCCCTTCGGAGGACACTAAGTTCTATTTGAAGACAAAGTTCAATATGGCAGCAGGACTGAAGGGACACGAAGGAGTCATTACGGTGACTTGGTGACAGTTCTTCAAACGACAGTGTCATAAGGAAAGGTGGATCAAGGAACTCCTGAACTTTTGAGTTGCATTAAGTGAGAAATCAGCATGGCTCAGGTAAAATGCTCTAGAGTCCTCCTTCAAGATCACTGGGAAGCCTGTTTGCAGTTTCATTCTTGAATGCTGCCTTAGTCAACATATTGACCAACCCCAGTGAGCCAAGCTCTGTATTGAGCACCAGGGGGAGATCTAGAGGAAGGAAAGGAGACAGGCCACAGCTCCTGCCTTCAGGGAGCTTCCAATCAAATGAAGGAGGTAGGCTATGCTGCATCACAGGCGCTGATGGGACATTTGCAAAGCAACATGTACTTAGTTTACATTTTGTACATTAAGTGCTGAGGGGCATAAGGGAGTGAATAGTCTGGTGAATGCTTCATTTGTTTTTTTCCAGCAGGCATTTACTGAGTCTCTGTTACATGTAAGGCATTGTGTGCTAAGAATACAAAGATGAATGAGATTGTCCTTGTCCCCAGCAAGCTTCCAGGCTAGTTGGTGGGGGGTGGGGGGTGAGGAAAAACAGTTTGTTATTTATTTTTATATTCACAATGCCTTGCATAGTGGCTGGCTAGTAGTAGAGGCTCTGAATCCGTTGATTGAAGGAATGTGCAATAACAGAGGTATGTACACTGCAGAGAAAAGAATGATACTTCTACCTGGATGAAAGAAGAAGATGAAGCTTGAAGGATGCATAGGATTTTGCTAAATAAACACGCAGAAAAGGGCATTCATACAAGGGGAACTTCGTGGATGGGGCTTAGAGGCATGGGAATGTGACGAGGTTTGGTGTACTGCAGTAGTCTGTAGTTATGGAGCAAAGGATTTAAGTGAAGATAGTTAGGGAGATAGGATAGATAGTTATGAGTAGGGGAGTTGATTCATGGAGAAGCAAGCAGAGCATATGCCAAGGGCCTTTTATGCCTTGCTAGGGATGATACTTTATTCTGTAGGGGATGAGAATGTTAAACAGCAGAGTAACATGGTGTATTTAGAAGGTAATTGTCATTGTGGAGGGTAGAGTATGGATTGGACAGACAGGATGACCAGATAGTCTATTATAGTCATCTGGATAGGAAAGATATGTGCACCATCCCCCGAGCTGCTCCCAGCTTTCTTCTAGGGAACTTCCCCTTCCAGTCTCACCAGGATGGCAGCCTGATTATAGTATAATTGGCTTCCTTCCAGCTGCTTCTGCATGCACAACTTCCTCCTTTCCATGCAGAGTAGGAGCCCTTCAGTTTTCCTTCCTTTGTCTGTTTGCAACTCTCTTTTCAGCGTCGTGTTCACTCTTGTTCTGAAAAGGCTGCCTTTCACTAAGCACTA
The DNA here is from genome assembly GCF_000696425.1 of Galeopterus variegatus. NCBI lineage: Eukaryota > Metazoa > Chordata > Mammalia > Dermoptera > Cynocephalidae > Galeopterus > Galeopterus variegatus. The sequence goes on from NW_007727222.1 coordinate 380,196, forward strand.
CCTTTGTGCTGGACACTGCTAAGCATTTTACATTTTAGTGTAATTCTCATCAACTCTGTGAGAATAGGCACTATGACAGACATTTTGCACTTAAGGAAACTGAGGCTTTGAAAGGTGGAGTAACTTGCCCACAATTACACTGTGCAAACAGCAAAGCTAAGATTTTTAACTCCAGACCTTTCGCTCCAAAGTCTCTGAACGTGGAAGAAGTGGTTCCAGGATCTACTGATCATCCAAAGGAGTTTCTTTATAAATTTGGGACCGATGGGCCGGCCCGGTGGCGCACTGCTACAGTGCGCCGCTTGGGAGCGTGGTGGCGCTCCCGCCGAGGGTTCGGATCCCACATACAGACCAGTTCCCACTCACTGGCTGAGTGAGGTGTGGGCGCAGCACCGAGGGTTGCGATCCCGTTGCCGGTCCCGGTCCGGTACGGGCGCAACACTGAGGGTTGCGATCCGTTGCCGGACATGAAAAAAGATAAAAAGGAAAAAAAATAAAAAAATAAATTTGGGACCGACTATTTCTCAAAAGTTTTCCTTCAGCATGATAAGTATATTCTCTAGTGCCAACTAAACAAAGTCAGTTTGAAGAATGTAGCAGTGAAAAGAGGAAATTTGCTGAAACATCCTTTGTTTAAGGAATTTTTTAACTGTATGTGGAGCAGGGAATGTGTAAAACGTGGACATATATGCACGCATATAAATGGCCTAAAGGGTCAAGAAAAATTGTGTATTCAACTCCAAAATCCTTCCAAGTAGTTTAATTTTTATATCTGCTGTAAGGGACAATACTTAGGTTATTTTTCCCTTTAGATTTTAAGTTTCCCCAATTTTACTGATAAACATATTTGTTTATCAGTAAAACAAACTGATAGACTATTATTAGCATTATCGAGGTCTGCCAATCATAAGTGGGTGCTAAAGCTGAGGGCTATTGAGAGAGGAAGGTCCCTAAGAATTTCCCACAATCAGTGGGTCAGCAGGACAAACCCTTGTGCCCATTCACCATAAAGGCCTAAAAATACCTACAAAGTAACTTGTAGCCACACACAAACACGGCACCTAGCACAGTGCTAATGACAAAAGTGTCGGTAATACTTGATTATTCACTTGATCTACATTTAACTGCGGAGGGACAACAAAATAAGTAACTAGTTTCTGGTGAGATGAGTTATGGAGGACTCTTGAAGGAAGCAAGGTTTTATAGTGAGGAGGGACATTCCTTGGAGAGAAGAAGGTTGTTTGTAGCTGTGTATAAAAGATAGTTCTAGGGCCGGCCCGGTGGCGCACTGCTACAGTGCGCTGCTTGGGAGCGCGGCGGCGCTCCCGCCTAGGGTTCGGATCCCACATACAGACTGGCTGCTCAACTGGCTGAGCGAGGTGCGGGCGCAACACCGAGGGTTGCGATCCCATTGCTGGTCCCAGTCCGGTACGGGCGCGACACTGAGGGTTGCGATCCGTTGCCGGTCACGAAAAAAAGACAAAAAGGAAAAAGATAGTTCTATAGAGGATGGCAGACTGTTTTTGCCCTGTCCCTGCCAGGTGACCTGACACCTCATCTCCTTTCAACTTAGGCAAGTCTCCTGGCTTGTGAAGGCCTAGCAGGTGTGAGTTTGGTTCCCACTGCAGCCAGCAAGAAGATGATGCTGAGCCAGATTGCCAGCAAGCAGGCCGAGAATGGCGAGCGGGCGGGTAGCCCTGATGTGCTGAGGTGCTCGAGTCAGGTACAGCTTGAGTCCATTGTGGCATCTGGGGGTTGGGTGGCCCAAGCTCTCTGCCAGAAGACACAAAACTTTGATTCCTCTATGCTTCCATTTAGGGAAATGGGGAAAGGGGCCCCAGCTGGTGAATAAATGAATATGGGTATTTTAGAGAGCTAAGGAAGGTCTTTTCTGTACCTACAACCCCTTAAGACCAGGGTACCTGGAGAGGAAACAGGTGAGTACTTTCTCTAAACCGTTGGGAGAGGTGGTTTAGTCTCGTGTATTTATCTGAAAGCAGCATTTCGTCTTGAGTCTTTTGTTCTGAGATGGACTGTGAGTTTAGATTTGATTTGTCTTCAAAGGGCCACCGAAAAGACAGTGATAAGTCCCGGAGCCGCAAAGATGATGACAGCTTGGCTGAGGCCTCTCATTCAAAAAAGACTGTTAAAAAGGCAGGTAATGGGGTAATCCCCCAAACTGGTACAGTTTGGTAAGGGAGTAATCTTCCTCTTTCTTCTCACTATCACTTAACCTGGAGCTTTCCCTAGATGCTTTGGTTCCTCATAACCAGTGAGTGTGTCCCCCTGATTTCATCCAGAGACCACTTTGATAGTTGATCTACACCCTCTCTGGGACATCTGTGGTATAGGTCAGGGAGCATGAGATAACGTGGCAGGGTGGCAGGCAGACTCCAGCTCAGGTCATACTCAGAGTGTTGGGTTTGACAAGGCAGACAACTTACCCACTCCACCTCCTTCTCCAGAGGGTCTCTTAACTCTAAAGAATATGGGAGATGACAGCACCTTTAGACAGCATCAGAGAAGTTTCTTTGTTCAGCAGCTGGAAGTTTACCCTGAATAGAATGGCCTGATGACATGCCTGATTGTTGTTCCCAGGTGGTGGTAGTAGAACAAAATGGTTCTTTTCAAGTAAAGATTCCCAAAAATTTTATTTGTGAACACTGCTATGGAGCCTTTAGGAGCAGTTACCACCTCAAGAGGCACATCCTTATTCACACCGGTAAGTCTCTTTCTTGTATTCAGAGGGGATGAATAGTCTGTAGCTTGTATTCTGTGTGTGTCTGTAGCTGTACTTGGGTTTATCTTAAAGGGGAAATATTGGAAATGGAAGAAGACATGAATGAGGTAGAGAGATTGCATGGCTGTGTGTCTAGTGTCAATGAGACGAGCAGTTCAGGGGACTCCTCCACATTTATGATAGCTTAGGTGTCTATACTTTACTAAGAGTCAAAGTTTCTAGGAAAAATAACTGAAAAGATTAAAAAATATATGATTTTCAAATTAAAAAAACAAAGAAAGAAGATAACTGTGATATACCTCCCTACCATAATCACCTCCTGATATTCACTACTCTCTCCACCTGGGCCAGGTGAGAAGCCATTTGAGTGTGATATATGTGATATGCGCTTCATCCAGAAGTACCATCTGGAACGCCACAAGCGTGTGCACAGTGGTGAAAAGCCTTACCAGTGTGAACGGTGTCATCAGGTAAGGCTCACATGTCATCCATCCCCACTAAAGCCCCACACACAAACATTTCCTCCTACAAGAACCAGGGCCAGCCCCCACTGCTTCCTGACGAAGAGGTCACAGAGCATTCCTTGCCATGATAGGGCTAACAACACTTCAAGGTGAAATGCATCTCTGGCCATGTGCATCCGATGATGGGGAGGAACTGTTAGAATGTTGTAAGAATAATGGCATTTCTTGATCACTTACTCTGTGCCAGGTACTATGACAGCATACTTCATATAGGTTATTTTCTTTTTTTTTTTTTTTTTTTTTTTTTTTTTTT
>NW_007727222.1:384133-393104 GCF_000696425.1 Galeopterus variegatus
CGCAACCCTCAGTGTCGCCCCCGTACCGGACCGGGACCGGCAACGGGATTGCAACCCTCGGTGCCGCTCCCGCGCCTTGCTCAGCCAGTGAGCGGGAACCGGTCTGTATGTGGGATCCGAACCCTCGGCGGGAGCGCCGCCACACTTCCCAAGCGGTGCACTATAGCAGTGCGCCACCGGGCCGGCCCCAATATAGGTTATTTTCTTTAACACTCACATTAACACCATAAGATAACTGTGTTGTCCTCATTTCACATATGGGGAAATTGAGATTCAGAGGAGTTAAGTTTCCCAAGAACATAGCAGATAAAGGACAGAGCTGGGATTCATTACAACTTCAAAGCCCGAGCACTTTGGAGGAAGAGATATCATCTTTGCCCTGGGGGTCAGTATCTGATCTGATGAGAATGTAAGAGCCAGGACCAAAACAAGACAAGAACAAGAGATGAGAAGTGATAATAACCAATACTTCCTGGATGCTTTGCTAGGTCTCAAGCTTTGCTGCACCCTCTTACATTGAGTCTTCAAAACACTAAAATGAAAGCTGCCTGAGGACAGAGACTTTGTCCCTCTGGTTCTCCACTCTATCCTCAGCCCCAAAAATTGTACCTGCCTTGAGATAGATACTCAATAAATACTTGATGAATAAAGCAGCTACGCTGTGAGTAGGTACTTATAGCCTCCTTTTACAGATGAGTATACAGATTCAGGGCTGTTGGATAACTTGTGCTACCAAGGTAGAGCCAGGATCCAGACCCAGGCACTCTGGCTCCAGAGCTTGCATTCCTAAGTACTGGGTGCTCATGCCACGTGTGCACATGCTAAGGGGACATAGAATGTGACATGTGCCTCCTGTGGGGAAGGAACTAGCCAACAGATAGCTGAGTTTCTCCTCTCAGGCACTTAACCCTCCCTTTCTTCTCAGTGTTTTTCTCGGACAGATCGATTACTCAGACACAAACGGATGTGCCAAGGGTGCCAGTCCAAGACTTCCGACGGGCAGTTTTCTCTATAGGCGCAAGGGGCCCTGGGTGGTGGGAGTGATCAGAAGAATCTACCGAAGAGCGCACTCCCTCTGGTCTGATGGTCCCACCACCACCCCGTCTGAACCTGTCCCCCTCCTGGAGGAGTGGACCCAGGAGACCAGAAGAGTGCATCAGGGGACAGTGGCCCCAGAGCCTTAGCTCTGTAAATAATCTGAGACAATGAGTATCTCGGGCAAGTTCCTACAGCATTCCTGGGTAGGGAAGCTAGTCCCTGGACCCATGGCTGAGGTCATAGGTGGGGACTCAAGGTACAGGACCAAGACTGAAGTGTGGCTCCCACAACCTTGGACTCCAGCTGGCAGCTGAAATGGAAAAGATTGGGGAAAGGGATTTGTTTGTTCTGTTCTTGTTTTTGTTTTTGTTTATCCAAAAGCAATTTCAGCAGGTAAACTGGATATAGGTAATTTGGAGGCATAGAGTCCTGGTCCAAAGCAAGGACTATGGCTGGTCCAGCCCTCTCCTAAAATTTAGAGTTTTTAGTTGCAATAGATATTCAGTGTTCTACAGCCCTGCACCTCACCTCCTATTTGAGGGAAAGTAGGATCAGGGATGGCAGTTGAACTTACTTTCGTCTCCTTATACACTAGGGACAAAAGGAAAAATAGTGGGAGGAGCAGACAAGGGCTGGATCCAAGAAGAGTGGACAATACCTCTTTCTTCCTCAGTGGAAGAGCAAGAGTTGTACCCACGGGTGTAGTAATGGCCCATGCCACAGTGTACCTGATGGGGTCAGCTCAAGTGCCTTTTGAGGAAACTTGAGAGTGGCCCATAAAGCCCTTTCCTTCTCTCTTTGGGCAGTTGGTCTTGGAGATAGTTTTTGGCTACCTCACTGTCATTGACTCCTTAAAGCCAGACAGAGGTGTTGAGCAGGGAGTCATGGATGTCAGAGTTGGGGTTCTCTCTCCTTGTGGCCTCTTAGGAACAACCCAAGACTAATCCAAAGTTGGCTAACACCTATTCGGGAAGCAAAGGAATTTGGAGTCCCCTGGCATGACAGTTGAGCAGTAGGAACTGTTCTTCCTGCCCAAGTCCTATCACTGTATTCAGGTAGAGGAGATAGGGGTCTGGCCTTTGGTCCCAATGAACAAGATCTTGGCTTCCTTCTTGATGGCCATCCCTACCCAACAAAGAATGGAGGGGGGAGAGATGCTGCAGAGAAGGGACTGAAGAAGAAACCTAATGTAGGTTCTATTCTTAACCATATTCTTTACTCCTCTCTGCTCCAACAGCATCACCCTGTCTACCCCCCAAAAAGTGATCAGAGGAGGTGTGCGTGCGTGTGTGTGTGTGTGTAAGTGTAATATGTGAGTGCCCATGTGAAACAGCATATTATTGAGCCAAACCCTTCTCTGGCCCTCAACTTAGTGGGGATGAGCGTAAAACAACCTCCTCCTTCCCAAACCTAAAGGGTGCTTGAGTCCCAGCAGGAGCTGAGAAACTCAATTTTGGGAATAGGAGGACTTTGTTTTGGCAGAGTTTTTTTTCTTTTAGACTGATTCAACAGGCTAGTGGTTAGGGTGTTTCTAACCCAAGCCAGGACTTGTGAAATGAATTCCTAAGGTGAAATAAAAACCTTCTTTCTTCAGCTAAAGAAAGGATCCTTATGGGGGGTTGTGGGGTTTGATTAACCCCCACTGTGGCCTGCCCTGACCTGTGGCGGGTGGGGAAGCTGTCTTAGGCATAATCACGGAGACTTGGTGAACATGGGCACCAAGCTGTTAGTGGGGATCTGAGATGGCAACCTCCAGGAAGTGTGATTTCATTTCTCAGAAAATGTAGGGAATAGGCGGCAGTGGCAGCAAACTCCTAGCAGTAACCTGTTCCAGAGGGGAAAAGGGGGAGTATGGGTCCTCCATACCTCTGAGGTATGAGTATTTCAGGGAAAAGAAAGGAGACATGGCACCCTTTCCATTTTCCCTGACAGCATTTGAGATCCCTTGCAGGAGACGCTGAGGAATGTCTACCACCAGGTACTCTTCTAGCTTTATGCTGACACTCCCACTTGGTGTGGTCCAGAACCTCAACCTCAGTCCTTGGATTGCCTTGTGGTCCCTGCAAGCAGGGGCATCTTTCTGCATGTGAGCCAGACCCTTCCTGTTAGAGGGCTCTGCTGAGGCTGGAATTTTTTCATCATTCACCTCTGGGAAGGAGGATACATTTAGAAAACTTTCCTCGCAAAAGTGCTTTTGAAAATGGGAGGCATCTCTCCCTGCTTCTTGCAGCTAATCTGTTTGAGATGGGGGTGTGTGTGGAGAGAATTACATGAGTGACCTATGTGCCTATGCGCACAAGTGTATGTACTAGGTTAGCATGTGCCCTGGCCCCTCCCAGACCTCTGCTTCCTGCCTGCCGGGGCAAGGAGGGGGAAGGGGGGAACACTTCTGTATGTATGAATGGCCATACCAGAACCACCCCTGCCAAGGACTGGTTGTGGGGGAAACTCAGGAGCACATGATTAGTTCAGTTCTGGGGCAATGGATGTGTGAGGAGAGAGGAGCAAAAGGGTGAAAGGAGTGACTTAGCACCCAGAGCGCCCAGGAGCCCCACTTATACCCCAGGGAAGCCACAGACTAAGACCGCTCCAAAGGCTTCTGGGCCCACTGCTCCACCCATCCTTTGCTGGGGTGGGGCCTAGCACTGGAAAGATGCCTCAGGTGTGTTTGAAGTAGGAGAAATGGAGATAGGGCAGGCTCTCAGACACCAGGATGTGGAATTGGGGGACCTGGGAAAGAGTAGTGCCAGTTCCTTGGTGGGCTGCTGCACCAGGCCCTACCAGCCCTGCCCTTCCCAGCACCTCATTTCTTTTCCGTCCACCCCCAGCAGCCTCTTGTCATCACTTAGCTACTGATTGTGCCCCATGGCTTGACATTGGAGGGTTAAATGAGTGGAGTCCCACTACAATATTTAACCCTGTCTCCAGATGCTCTTTGCCTTTACTCTGGCCCTGGGGCTTTTATCTTCAACAATCCCCCTCCTGCCCCTCCTCTCCACCCCCTTTTTTTTTTTTTAAATATACTTATTTTGCTATTGGGGAGGGGAATATCAAATGAACAAGATCACTTTTAAATGGTAGTTTTTATAAGATGTTATAAACTTGTATCTTTTTACCATTAAAGTGCAGTGTATGTTCCTTCGTGATATATTTAGGATATTTAAATAAAAAGAATATGGGGCTTTTCTACATACTATCTCTTTGGGAAGAATATCCTTTGGGGAAGCTTTTTCACTGGAGGCCAGAGTGGTTTTAGTGGTTTTCCATTTTTCCCCTTAATATGACCACCCCACAACTTCCAGCACCCTATAAACCACCATTTTAAAACTCCCTGTATTAGTCCGTTTTGTGTTGCTATAATAGAAATACCTGAGACTGGGTAATTTATAAAGAACAGGTTTATTTGGCTTACGATTCTGGGACAGCTGCATCTGGCATGGGCCTCAGGCTGCTTCTACTCATGGCAGAAAGTGGCAGGCAGCCAGCGGGTATGAGCAGATCACATGGCAAGAGGGGGGGAGAGAGAGCATGCGCACGCGCCAGGGTCTTTGTAAACAACCAGCTCTCTTGCAGGAACTAACAGAGCGAGAACTCTCATTAATCCCCCAGGGAGAGCATTAATCCATTCACGAGGGATCCGCCCCCATGGCTCAATCAGTTTCCAGCACTGCCACATTCAGGATCAAACTTTTACATGAGTTTTGGTGGGGACAACACATCCAAACTCTACCACTTCCCTTCTCCATAGAGGAGCAACAACTAGACATAAAAGCAGGACATCAGTTCTGAATGAGAGAAAAAGCATGCCCAGAAGGACACAAGGGGGTTAGGTTCCAGCAGATGCAGTGTTTCTCAAAGTGTAGCCTCCTGCGTAAGTGGCACCTGAGAAGTCACCAACCTGCTCCAGACCTGCTTCCCAGACAGCACATCAGGAGTCTCTTGCCTCTCCCTGCCCTCAGGTGGCCAGAGGAGGAATGGACATGAGCTTTCCTGAGACCCAGGCCAACAGCCTGCTTTAGCCTTGGTGGGGTGAAGCAAAGTGACAGCTGTGGTCTGAGGTAAGACTCTTTATTGTATATTTGTAAGACTCCTTGTGAGGTAAGGAAGCAAGGTGGCAGCAGTAGGAAGCAGCCCTCTTGGGTGTCACTCTGAAAATGAATAGGGTGGTAACCACTCCTCAGCAGTGGATTAATCCCCTGCCAGTCTGCTGCCTAATAGACAACCCACCCCCACCCAGTTCCCACTGCCCTCTCAGAAAGAAGAGCTTTGGGATAAGTGTCCCTCCCCTGCTTCACAGAGGAGGACCTTCTGCCTCTTGAAAGTGGGGATTGATGGTTGTGGTGATGGCGCTTTTGTAGAGAGGGTTGCTGTCCTGGGGGAAGAGGTTGCAAATTATAAGGAAAAATTCCAGGATTCCTCCTCCCCTTTATTTAGTCCTAAGAGGTCAGCTTAGAACTGAGCATGATCCTAGGAGCTGATTGGGGGTGGGGGTGGGGGGGCACAAGGTTGGAGGAGACCCAGCCAGGGACAGCAAACAAGGAAAACCCAGCCCAGTGAAGTAGGAGAGTGTCTCTTCACCTGCTTCCAGTTGAGTTGCTGCTGCTCCTTCTCAAAGCGACTGTATTCCCGCCGGTCATATATTTCCACTGAGAGCCGATAAGCCAGGACCAACCCCAGTCCTACTGCCACGATGCCCCCTATGCAGCCCAGCACAATGGCCTGTGTGTGGTCTGCTCCCTCTATGAGGGAGGAACAGAACACCCTCTTCAGGAGACTGGGGCATAGGGACAGAGCAACAGTTGCCTGCAGTTTGTCCAGCCCCATCCAGCTTCCCCAACCCTATCACTGAAAGCAAAGGGAATCCAGCAGGGTCTAAAGTTATCCTCAGTGCCTAGGGCCTTAGTCTTGTCCACTTGGCCCATCACTTCTGCTTCAACCCCCAGCCTGGTTTCCCATTACCTTCACCTCCCCATCCTCAGAATTCTGATGCCCTGCCCATCAAACTTCCAGGGCTCCCATTGGGCATGTCAGTGGCATCCCTGCCCACTTACTTTCTGGGGGTCTCACTCTCAGCATGACCCTGCCTCCAGCCTCATTCTCCACCAGGAAGAAGAACAGCTGGTTGTCCAGAGTCCTCTCTTTGCACCAGCCATCATCCAAGATAGGGGCCAAAGCCAAGGTCACATTGGCATGGGCACAAGCCGTGCTGCAATTGGTGGCCAGGGGACCAGTCCCAAAGGCCCCACATTCTGCACAGTCCCTGTCCAGTGGATGCCAATAAGTTACCAGCTGGGCAGTTGTCACCCATTGGCCTTCACCCATACCACATGCAGGAAGGAAGCAAGCAGACAGGAGTGGCTCAGCAAGCCCCACTGTACCCTTGCTCCCCAAGACCTGAAGTCTCACCTGTGTCTCTCACATGGTGTCTTGCAGCCTGGGCACTGGTCACACAGAGCACCATAGTAGCCGTCCAAGCATTGGCAGCGGTTGCATTTGCAGTGTCCGTGCCCACTGCAAAGCCCTCCCTCAGGACTGACACAGCTGTCCGTGTCCCCACTGCATTCGCATGCTCTGCCCGTGCGGTTGGCGTGACAGTGACACACTCCACATTGGCAGCGGCCAAAGCCTAGAGCAGAGCCATGCACAGGGTGATAATCATACTCCACACACACACAGTTGGCTGTTACAGTCCCCTGTGTTCAGTCCCTCTCGGGTGTGCAAGACACATCCCTCTAACCTCTGTGACCCCACCCTTCTCTCAGAGGCTCCAGGTACCTCCACAAAGGATGCCCTTGTGTCGCTCGCAGCTAGCATCATCGCATTCGCACAGGCGCCCGGAGCTGTGGCCACTGCAGCTGCAGCGTCCGCACTGGCACCGTCCCTTCCCACTGCACAGGGGCCCTGTCGCATTGGGGGCCCGGCACCCAGATTCCAGATCCAGAGAGGACAGCTCAGCCTGAGAGCACTCACAGAGCCTACCCAGGCGGCCAGGGGCACAGCTGGAAGGGGAAGGCAGAGGAGAGAGAAGTGGATCAGAAAGTTTGACCATCCCAGACCAGTCCCTCCTGGACCTTCTAAGCCCAAGTTCTTGAAAGAGCTGGAGGGAGACACATGGCTGAAGGGATGCCAGAGTACACTGGAGCACTAGGGGCAGAAAAGCAAAAGGACTTCTGGTCAAGGGGAGGGCCTGGGCATATCTGGGAGGTTTCAGGGGATAAAATTCAGGCTGGAGTCTTGGGGTCTCTAGAAGACTCCAGTGGAAAGGTGGGAAGCAGAGGAAAAGGAATACAGGATTGGTTATTTGTGGGGAGCCAGATGGGTGAAGGGAAGAAGAGGCCCTCACCTGCATATACCACATTGTAGGTTCCCCTGGCCATCACTGCAGTGGGGAGCCTGGGGCTGGGTGTCACTGCAGTTACAATCACACAGTGTGTGCAGCTCTACAATCAGCTCCTCTGAGAAGCCAAGGGCCCGGAGCCGCAGGAGATGGGGCTCGAGGAGACAATCGGTAGCTTGGAGAGTAACCCAGAAATTCACCTGAGGACAGGGTGGGCAGGAATCAAACCTAGAGTATACACACACATCCCAAAAACCTGTGATTATCCAGAACTTACCCCTCAGTAAATTAAAGGATAACACCCATTCCCTAGAAACACACTGGTGGAAGTCCCTCATAAAACCCCTCAGAAAGGACGGATGGAAGACCACCCATGCTTTTGCATTGTTCTCTGCACCTGCCTCATCTTTTCCTGCCTGCTTCAATTTCCCACTCCCAACCCCCACTTCCTTCCTTTTGCCTATCCTAGCTGGTTCTCACCGTCTGGTTGACTCGGACATGGTTGCACTGTCCTCGGTCCCCAGCCTCACCCTCCTTCTTCTTAGGACCCCCACACTGGGATTCGTAAGAGATGCGGACCCCATGAGGGAGTTTAGAGTGTTCGAGGGTCACGGTGGATGACAGACTCTGTGAAAAGAGAGGGAGTAAGTAACCTCGTGAATGCAGGACCCCAACCCCACCTTATGCCCTCTCCAGTTCTCAGTTCCACCAGAACCCTGCCTTCTGCTGCCCCTGACTCTTTCCATTCTGCCCAGTCAGGAGGCATTTCTGGAGGAAGGACCTGTGAGAACCTTGAGTGGAGTGCAAGGGTTCCAGAGACCTCTAATACAGCATTTCAATACGGCTGCCAGTGAGGGCTGCTGTGGATCAAGGAATGGCCAGGCGCTGAAGGTGTGCAGTGACCATGTTTGTCAAGCCCCAAATCAGGACACATAAGCTGTGTGGCCTAAAGGGCAGATTCATTGAACTGTTTGTCTTAGGAAATTTGATACTGTCTCAAATTTTCTTGCCATGGGTTTGGGACATGGTTCCTGTCATCAAGAAGCCTACTATAGTCTAGTTGCAGAGATAAGACCTAAACCCAAGAAACACTTAAAAATGTTTATGGTTCCTTATACCTGAAAAATTTTATGGTTCTTGTGAAGAATATCTCTGAATTGTTTATAAACTTAGTTGGATCTCACATTCTCTATGTACAGACTGACTGGGGATAAATGCCAGCCTTTCCATTTGTTTTTTGTATGAACTTGGGCAAGTCACTTAGCCTCCTTGTGTCTGTTTCCTCATCTGTAAAATAGGAATGATGATAGTTATGAAGCAGAGATTTTGGTGGGCCTAAATGAAGTAGGAAACAGTGCATGCACCTAGGATGGTACTTGGCATGAAATAAAAGCTCAATGAATATAACTTTCCGGGCCGGCCCGTGGCTCACTCGGTAGAGTGCGGTGCTGATAACACCAAGGCCGTGGGTTCGGATGGCCGGTTTGCTCACTGGCTGAGCGTGGTGCTGACAACACCAAGCCAAGGGTTGAGATCCCCTTACCGGTCATCTTTTAAAAAAAAAAAAAATATATATATATATATATATATATATAT
>NW_007727222.1:393449-417300 GCF_000696425.1 Galeopterus variegatus
TATATATATATATATATATATATATATATATATATATGTGTGTGTGTGTGTGTGTGTGTGTGTGTATATATATATATATAACTCCTTCCTTGCCCAGAGCAGGGCTCTGTGCTCTGCACATATCAGACACTTCAGATTTATGAATGTGAGATTGAGTGAGTGAACAGTTGACGATAGCCATGTGCAAACTGTAGATAGGAGCTGTGGAGTGTTAGACCAAACAGGATCATTCTCTCTTAGTTCTGCCACCCCACCAAGGGCCCCTTTCCACCTTTCCCCAGTGCCCACCCTCACCATTCTCCGCCCAACCCTGGCCCCTCACATTATAAGCATCCATGATGAGCTGTACCACATTGCTGGAGTCCTCACTCAGCTCCCCCACTGCGGACTTAGGAATCAGCTTACTCAGCTCCTGAGTTATGAGAAGTTGAGGGAAATGGTGGGTCACAGCTCTAGGAAAATGGGCCCCTGGAGGTCTGGAAGAAGGGTATATGGGGGGCAGAGAATGGTCCTTTGGGGAAATTAAGAAAGGCTGGGGTAGGGGGGGTCTGGCATTCAGACAGTTCTCACCTGGTAGACAGGCAGTGTGGCACTGGTGACAGCAAAGATGGGCTGGATGTTTGCTGCAGAGAGGGCCTGGGCTACCTGACCCACGGAGGGATAGTCCTGGGGCAGGGAGGGGGACAAGGTGAGCACCACAGGTCTCCCCCACCCATGCAAGGTGCCCTCAGCCCAGAGAATCCAGGAACCGGAGTTCCACAGCTGGAGGAGCCCTGGAGGCTTGGCAAAAAGTAGGAGGGAGGGAGGGAGTGGGGTGACACAGGTTTCCTGTCTGAGCAGCTGGGGGAACATGGAGAAGAGGAACTGTCAGGGAAGACGGCAAGGTGTCTACAAGGTGGTCACCAATGAGGAGTGTGTGGCTGGGGGGTGAGGGTCCTGGAAGGAGAGAAGGTGTGGTTCAGATGGGGACAGGCGGAGTGAGGGTGGGGACTCACAAAATCTGGGCTGCGACTGTAGAGGCCATTGCTGTCCAAGTGGCAGTGCCCATCACTGGGCATGAAAATGCCGCCCAACTTCCCATCCCCAGCTGTGTGGAATGTGTCATCTGAAGTGAACACCAGCAGCCGGGACACATTTCTCCAGCCAATCTGCTCCTGGGGTGAGGAGTATGCTGTGTACCTGGGCATGACCCTTGAGCCACCCAGCCAGCTCTAAGAGCTAAGGATTTGGCCAGCCTTCCTCTGTAGGTTTGTCCATCCCCCTGCCTCCAGCTCCCTGCTTCTCCCTGCTCCTCCCTGCTCTCCCCAGCCCCGAAAACAGGGCTGCTGCTAATGGAGACCTTATGAATTGAAAAACATGCCTCTTCCGCAAGATATGTCACTCCATTCTACCAGATAATTGTTAAATATGCAAACTACAATGACTACAGTATGAATGGTAGCCCCTAGAACTGTGCATTACACAACCATAATGGGCATCCCTAGCCCCGAACAGTCCTTCAGGCTCAGATACCCACCCCACTTCCTCACCTGGCAGAGTACAGCCTGCAGAATGGCGTCAAAGCCACCTTCAGGAGAGTCCAGGTTGCCAGACACACTCTGGCGCCCCACCTCCCGCTCGAAGGCCTGAGCATCCCCCGTTAGGGACAGCACATGGTGGAAGCTGAAGGGTGGCTGGCAGCGCTCCAGCCGGCTGGGGCAGGGGTGGCGTAGCTTGGAGGGCACTGTGCTCACAAAGGGCAGCACTGTTTTGTCCACAAAGGAGCCAAAACCTGGGAAAGGGGAGGCATGAAGGCTGTGCCAGAAGTCGCAGCAGCAGCAGGATGGAGGGGTCACTGCTGAGGACCCAAAAGGGAGGAGTCCATGAGAAGTGGGGGATGGAGAGGATGGTCATAAAGGAGATGATGGGAGAGGGTGCTCCTAGAGGGCAGGGACCCAGTACCTGACAAAGGCAAAGGGGTGAGACCACCAGCTCGGGGAAATGAGGGGTGGAGGAGATTAAGAAGAAGACAACACAGGGGCAGACAGAGGCTCTTCAAAGCTGAGGAAGAAGGCCAGGGGGTAGGATGTGATAGCAATATGAGGCGAAGAGGGGCTCTCGAACAGAGGAGAGAGGAGCCCAGAATGTGGGGCCAGGGGCAGTGACATCTAGGCCTTGTCCAAGAGACACTGGGCTGAGACAGTGACATCAGACTAGTTTCCAGGTTGGTAGATCCAGGGCAGCTGTCTGCACAAAGTCTCTTCAGACTCAGACTCAGGGCCTCAGTCCTCCTGTGAAATTAGGGTTCCTCCTAGACAGTCTCAAGTCCCCTCCAGCTCTGACCTAGAAGATGGGTGGCTTTGGGGAGAGCTGTCAGGAACCTATGGCCTGGCCTGTTAAAAACTGGGAGAGGGCAGGTAAGGCCCCTTGTGAGCGCGGGACATAAGGCTGCGGTGGAAGTTAGAGGCAGAGGCCAGGGCTGACAGGGTGGGAGGCAGCGCTCCGCTCACCAATGCGCACAGAATGGGTGACCTCCTGCAGCCGGACCAGCAGGGCGTGCCCGAGCTGGCGCACGCTTTCCAGGTCATCCTTCATGGAGTAGCTCAGGTCCATAAGGTAGTACAGGTCCACCGGGTATCCCTCGGCACGGAGAAAGCGGACCCGGAACTGCTGGGGCTCCCCTGGGGCGAGGGAGAGGGTGCGGGTCAGCGGAGCGCAATCGAACCCCAGCCCAGACCTCTGCCCCAGCCCCGCTGCCTCTAACTCACCGGGCCTCAGCGTGACCCGGACCCGCTGCGGCGCCAGCTGTGTGGCCCCCTCGCCGCGGGCTCCCTGGCTGAGCGGCTCGTCCTGCAGCACCTCCTGCCGGCCGCGGGGCTCTTCCAGCTCCTCCCGCGGGCAGCCCCGAGCCAGCAGCTCCTCGCGCCGGGCGCAGCGCCGCTCCTCCGCCTCCCCAGAGGCGGTGAAGTTCTGAGCGGCAAGGGGACGCGCTTCGGGACCCCAGTCTCGCACGGGCCCCTCAGCCGAGCTCCCAAAGCCACCCTGCAAAGCCAGCCACTTCTAATACCCACCGCCGGCCCCTCCAGTAAACTCCTCGAGCCCCTCTGATTCCCTCCTCTCCCCTATTTCCACAACTACCCATGAACTTATCAGTTCTTTCTTCCTGTCACAGCCCCACTTCCTATAGCAGTCTCTCCTCCCCTACCCTTTTCTGGACTCCCACTTTCCCCAGCCACCTACCCTTGCCCACTCCCTAGAGCCACAGACTTCCTGTTGAGATCTCTGGGACCTTGCTGCCACCAAAAAAGTGGGGAGCCCGGCCTCTTATCCCAACCTCTCCTGCATGCTCAGGCCAAAATGGGAAGGGGTTCAAGCTTAGACCCCCCTCAGTTCCTGGGAAGGAGAAGGACAGGGACAGAAGAGGGGACATCTTCCCCTCAGTGTGTCTGGTACCACTGGGACTGGCTGGGAACCCTCAAGGGAAGGAAATGGTTAGAACTGCTTCTCACATAACCCAGGTGCCAGCCTCTGGTCTGGGGATTGGAGGAGGCAGACACAGACTTGACTCAAGAGCCCCTTCTCCCCAGCCCCAGCCTGGCTCCTCTGCCTCTCTGCCTCCAGCATACTGGAGTGTACCCTTCCTGTCCTCCCAGATTCACTGTGTGCCTTTCTCCTGGGCCCTCTCAGCATCTGTAACTCTCCCTCCCCCTGAGTGTGCCCTCATCTCTTATCTCTAATCTAACTCTCCATCCCCTTGTGAGATAGATGGCTCTGTCCACCCCCACCCTATGCATTCCCCGCCCCCAGGCACCCCTCTACCACTCCATGAGCACCATCTCTTTTTTTTTTTTTTTTTTTTTTTTTTTTTTTTTTTTTTTTTTTTTTTTTTTTGTGACCGGTAAGGGGATCGCAACCCTTGGCTTGGTGTCGCCCGCACCGTGCTCAGCCAGTGAGCGCACCGGCCATCCCTATGTAGGATCCAAACCCGTGGTGGGAGCGCCACTGCGCTCCCAGCGCTGCACTCTCCCAACTGCGCCACAGGGCCGGCCGAGCCCCCATCTCTTTAAGTCATAAACAAAGAATAGCTTTGTTTGACCAGCCAGGGAAACACCGACTTCCCAGCATCTTTCTTCACCATTGGGTAGCTCAGGCCTTCAACCCCTTCCCTTCTACCAGCCCAGTCATAGGCTGCTACACACCCAGAAACATAATACCCCTCACCTCCAAAGACAGACTGAGAAGTCCATTCACATACTTTGTACTATGGACTGAACTCTGTCCCCAAAAAACTCCCAAAATGTTGAAGCCCTAACCCTCAACGTGATGATGTTTGGTGATAGGGGTCTTTGGAAGGTAATTAGGTTTAGATGAGGTCATAAGGGTGGGGCTTTCATGATGGAATTAGTGCCTTTATAAGAAGAAACATCAGAAAGCTTGTTTCCTCTCTCTCTCTCTCTCCACCATGTAAGGACATAGAAGCCCTCACTAGAGAATCAAATCACCTAGCACTTTGATTTTGGGTTTTCCAGCCTCCAAATTATGAGAAATAAATTCCTGTTGCTCAAGCCATCTAGTCTATGGTATTTTGTTATTGCAGCCCAAACTGGCTAATTCAATTTCTCACATGTGTACATGCAAAATAGTTCCCTCTACCTATATATAAGCATAAATTCCCACAAGCACATACTTCCTCCACATTCATGGTCACCAGTCCTCTCTATAAATACACAGATACCAACATAATCATATGTGCACAGTGTGTGTACACACAAACTCACACAATCACACAAAGGAGTCCTATGTGCACGAACTCAGTCATACACGAGACTGGAATGTACCCAGAAAATCACGTGCCCACACAATCACACACATATATCCAGGCTGCACATACAAATTCACATGGCTGAAAGGCCACAGATCCATCTTTACCAGTTGCTTGCACCATGCACAGCTGGGATGTGAGAGGATGCACTTCTGGCAGGATGGTGCTGGTTGGCAGGACCCTGGCAGGAACAGGTCAGAATCCCCCCATTCTGTGGCCTCTCCTGGGGATGGGACCTTGACATCCAATTCACTCTCACTTCTGCTCAGGGCCAGCAGGAAAACAAGGACCACTGACAAAGCCGCCATAGCCTGTACCAGGATATAAAGGGGGACACATGGGTCCTCAGGGAGGACCCCCAAGCTTTCAGTCCTCTACACTTAGATTGTGATCATCACTCTCAAAATTATACTCCACCTCTTTATCTCTCCTCTTAGTTTCACTTCCTCCTGTGGATTCAGCAGTTTGTTCAAAATGGAGAAAAGGGGCAGGTACCAGGCTGGGGTAGGGGCCTAGGAGAAGACCTCCTGTGTGTACACTTCACATGGCCAGAGTAGGCAAAATGGCCTAATAAAGGATCTGGGGCTGGGCCTGGAAGCAACAAGGTCTGTGCTCAGGTCTGTTTACCAAGATTCCAAGCCGTAGTAGAGGTAGAACCAAACAGGAAACCAACTGAATTCTGGTCCTGCCTCAGTCACTCACTGGCTGTGTGGCAAGTCAGACTTTCTAGGCCTAGTCTCCACATCTGTAAAGTGAGGGAGCTAAATAAGTAATCTGACAGCCCTTGCAAGTTTCACAATCTTGGATTTTAAATAAGAGAAAAGGGTCAGTGAATGGGAATGACAGGAAAGAAGGCTGGAGCAGATGAGGGAGTGTGTGAAAGAGTCAGGGAAGAGTAGTTCTAGGTTGACACAATAGCAAGAAAAATGAAGATTAGACCACAAGAAGAACTTTATAAAGGTCTGGGATAAGGAAGGAAGGCCAAGATTGGTAAAAATTTTCTCTTTCCTATGCTTTGCACAAAGGGAATCTAGATTGGTGAAAGAGCCCAGAGACAGGGTAATTCCTGAAATGACCTCTAGGAAGCAGGCAAATTCCTGAATTTAAAAAACATATTAATTAATGGGCCGGCCCGGTGGCGCACTGGAGAGTGCGCCGATTGGGAGCGCGGCGGCGCTCCCGCCAAGGGTTTGGATCCCATGTGGAGACCGGTTCCCGCTCACTGGCTGAGTGCGGTGCGGGCGCAACACCGAGGGTTGCAATCCCGTTACCGGTCGGTAAAAAAAAAGACAAAAAGGGAAAAAAAAAAAACGTATTAATTAAAAAATTGAATAGGCAAGGGCTGACCCCGTGGCATACTCGGGAGAGTGCGGCGCTGGGAGCACAGCAGCGCTCCCGCCGCGGGTTCGGATCCTATATGGGGAAGGCCGGTGCACTCACTGGCTGAGCGCAGTGTGGCCGGTCACAAAAAAGACAAAAAAATAAAAAAATTGAATAGGCAATCCATTGCCGTACTTCAAAAGTCAAAAAGTTAAATCCCAGGGCCGGCCCGGTGGCACACTGCTACAGTGCGCTGCTTGGGAGCGCAGCGGCGCTCCCGCCGAGGGTTCGGATCCCACATACAGACCGGTTCCCGCTCACTGGCTGAGCGAGGTGCGGACGCAGCACCGAGGGTTGCGATCACGTTGCCGGTCCCGGTCCGGTACGGGCACGACACTGAGGGTTGTGATCCATTGCCGGACACGAAAAAAGACAAAAAGGAAAAAAAAAAAAAGTTAAATCCCAATGGCCTTTTTTTGCAGAAATGGAAAAACTGATCCTAAAATTCATATGGTATTACATGGGACTCCAAATAGCCAAAACAATCTTGAAAAAGAAGAACAAAGTTGGAGGACTCACACTTCCCAAGTACAAAACTGACTGCACAGCTACAGTAATCAAGACAGTGTGGTACTGACATATTGATGCACATATAGATCAATGGAATAGAATTGAGAGTCCAGAAATAAACTTATCCATTTATGGCCAATTTATTTTCAACAAGGCTACCAAACTATTATTCAATGGGAAAAGAATAGTCTTCAACAAATGATGCTAGGATGATTGGATATCCACATGCAAAAAAATGAAGGTGGACCCCTATCTCACACCATATACAAAAATGAACTGAAAATGGATCAAAGACCTAAATATAACTGCTAAAATTATAAACTCTTTGGAAGAAAATATAAATATAGTCCAAGTTCATGATCTTAAACTTGGCAATGGATTGTTAGCTATAACACCAAAAGCACAAGCAACAAAATGAAAAAATAAATTGTGCTTCATCTAAGTTTTAAACTTTTGGGCATCAAAGGTCTCTATCAAGAGAGTGAAAAGACAACTCACAAAATAGGAGAAAATATTTGCAAATCATATATCTGATGAGTATCTGTAATATATAAGGAACTCTTAAAATTCAACAACAAAGGGCCGGCCCGGTGGCGCACTGGGTAGTGTGCCGCTTGGGAAGCGCGGTGGCACTCCCGCCCGAGGGTTCGGATCCCACATACGGACCGGCTCCCGCTCACTGAACGACCCAATTAAAAAATGAACAAAGGACTTAAATAGACATTTCTTCAAAGAAGATACACTAATGGCCAATCAGCACATAAAATGATGCTTATCATCATTAATCATCAGGGAAATGCAAATCAAAACCACAATAACATACCACTTCACACCCACTAGCATGATTATAATTTAAAAAAATGAAAAATAACAAGTGTCAATGAGGATGTAGAGAAATTGGGATCCTTATACATTACTGGTGGGAATGAAATATGGTACAACCACTGTGGAAAATAGTTGGTTCCTCAATACGTTAAACATAGAATTAGCCTTTGACCTGGCAATTCCATTCCTAGGTATATATCCAAAAGAATTGAAAACAGGTGTTCAAACAAAAACTTGTATACATCAATGTTCATAGCAGCATTATTCATAATAGCTAAAGGGTGGAAACAACCCAAATGTCCATCAACTGATGAAAGGATAAACAAAAAGTGGTATATCCATACAACAGAATATCATTCAGCCATAAAAAGCAGTGAAGTACTAGTACATGCTACAGCATAGATGAGCCTTGAAAACATTATGCTAAGTGAAACTAAACCAGTCATGAAAGATCTCATATAGTGTGATTCCATTTATATGAAATATCCAAACTAGGAAAATCTATAGAGACAGAAAGTAGATTAGCGGTTACCAGGGTTTGGGGGAATGGGGAATGGAGAGTGATTACTTAACAGGCAGTTACTTTTTGGGTGATGAAAAAGTTCTGGAATTAGTGATGATGGTTGCACAACCTTGTGAATGTACTTACTGCCACTGAATTGTGCACTTAAAAATTGTTAAAATTTGTGGTGCTGTTAAGACCAAGATCCACAGTTTGATCCCTGTACTGGCCAGCCACCCAAAAAAATGGTTAAAATGATTAAATTTTATGTGTATTTTACCATGAAAAATCAAAAAGTTAAATAACAGTGAGAAATTTTCCATCCCATACACCCCAGTTTCACAACTACCCTTAATAAATATTCTCTCTATTATTTTTTTTTTTTTGGCAGCTGGCCGGTATAGGGATCAAACCCTGGACCCTAGGTGTTATCAGCATCATGTTCTAACCAACTGAGCTAACCAGCCAGCCCAATAAATATTGTTTATTATTATCTTTGTTTCTTATAATCTTTCTAGAGGTCGTTTCATGCATTTACAAATTAATACAAATATCTATGCTTTATGTGTGAATTCTACAGTGGTAGAATACACACAACTTTATACCTTATTTTTTTTCTTTTAACAACTTTTGGAGATCTTTCTACCCAAGGAAATAAAAAGCTTCCTTGTTCATTTTTACAGCCATATAGATTTCCATCGCATGGACACATCATTATCATAATCAGTCCCTTAAAAATGGTCATTTAAATCATTTCTTTTTTTTTTCCTTTTTTTTGTCTTTTTTTACTGACCGGTAACGTGATCACAACCCTCGGTGTCGCGCCCGCACCGGGGACCAGCAAGGGGATCGCAACCCTCAGTGCTGCGCCCGCACTGCACTCAGCCAGTGAGCGGGAACCGGTCTCCACATGGGATCCGAACCCTTGGCGGGAGCGCCGCCGCGCTCCCAAGCGGCGCACTCTCCAGTGCGCCACCAGGCCAGCCCAAATCATTTCTAATTGTTCAGTATTACAAATAATGCTGCAATGAAATTTCATGTATTTATCTGTACCAGCCAGCCACCAAAAAATAAATTATCATTTCACACGTATACAAGTGCATCTGTCGGATAAATCCCTGGAAGAGAATGTGCATGTCAGTGGATGGGTATCATTCATAATATTGGTGAATATCACCAAAATAAGTTCCTTAGGGATTGTACCAGTTCACAATCCCATCAGCAGTATATGAGAAAGACCAACTAACTCCTTGTCATGAAGCATCTGCATTCTCCTCAGCCTGGGCCCAGACTCAAGTCCAGATGTTCTACACAAGGTGTGAGGAAGGGGTGGGGTATTGTCATTGAACAGCCCTGCCCTGCTCCCACCACCTGTGACCTCAGGCGCAGTATATAACAGAGTCTCCACCCCTTGGTGAGAGGCCTGACCAGAGCCCAGGCTCAGTGTAACCTCAGTCCTGCTTGCTCTGCATGCCTGTGGTCAGGCAAGCTGGAGACGCTGCAGCACAAAGCTCAGTTTTGACTCATCTCTCACAGATGGGGCCCCCACCGCCACACTGGTTCCCCAGGATAGGGCAAACCTAGTCATCTCCCCTAAAGGGGGCCCTGGGACTCCCTGGACAGCCCTCTCCACCCCTTCTCCCAAATCTTCCCCCTCTTCCATCCTTGGGGACACATGCCCTGTCACCTACTTCTCTGTATGTCTGTTTCTCTGTCTTGGTCTCTCTGTCTGGCCCTTCTTCCTATTCAAAAATTTGATTACATCCCTTTACTGCTTTTGTCTTCACTTCACAGTTCTTTGTTTTACTTCCTTTTTCCCTCTAATCCTAAACACAGAATGGCAGAATCTTCTACTTCAGCCCACAGTGAACTAGAGGCAGAGTAGGGATTGAGAAAGGTCAGGCCTCTTGGCCTACTTGACGCTTTCCTCCTCTCCAACCCAGGCACCATCACCATCAAAAGTTGTGGCTTCCCAACTAGCCCCAATGGGCTCTACCTAACCCAATTTCTCTTTCCTTGGAGGTCTTCAGTCTTCCCTTTTCTCCCTGGGATCAAATGGTTGTCCCATTTTCCTGGACTCAATTCTAACTCCTTTATACACACTATTGCACCCGTCAGCAGCTGAGAAACAGAGCCTCTTCCCAACCCATCCAGACCTCCCAGGTCAAGAAGGACCCTCTGCTGCCCACTCAGAATCACAAGGTGGGAACAGAACTGACGTGCTGAGCCACAGTCTTCCAGGAGTGTGGAGCTGTGTCCAAAGTGTCGATTGGGAAGAAGTCAGAGCTGAGGACAAAGCATTAGGCAGCAGGGATGGCAGATGGGTGTGTGTGGTGGCGGGGGCAGTGATGTTGGGAGGATTCTACCTTGGGATAACCCTTGGCACATGGCAGGCACTCATATGATAGCACTCATACATCTTCACCTCCTTTCCCTCCCTCCAGCCCCACTCTTGGGAAACTCGCACCCAAGAAAGATTGGGGGGGCGGTGAAACTGGGGGAAGGAACAGGAAGAGGGGATCTCAGGAACGATGCAGAAAAGAGTTCAGAGGCTTTCTCAAGTGCAGACAGGACCCTGGGTATCCAAGTTAGAGCCTTCTTTTCAGAAGGTTGGGAGCAGGTGGACTGTAAGGAGAGGAGGCAGGAGGGCTATTGCCCTGGTACTCACAGGTGCATGCAGAGCAGCTCTTCCTCTGGCGGCAGCAGCAGCCTTTGTGCACTGATCTGGGAGGCTGCAGAGGAGGAAGTGACACACCCTGGGGTGGGGGAGACTTGGGGATGGTGGGGGTGACGATCTAGGTTAAAAGAGTGTATGATACAGGGATTTGGAAGAAGAAAACTCATTTATTGAGCACCTGTCACTTGCTGGACATGTTACAATTAATCCTCACAACAACCTCATCAGATAGGTGTTAGTATCCACCCCTCATCTCCCCCCACAATTTTACAGATGTAGAGATTGAGTCTTAGAGGCAACAAGTAAAGGATTTTGCCCAAGGTCACACAGCTATTAAGTCCAAATCCAGTAAGTTTCAATCCAGGTCTGCCTGCCAGCAAAACTGATCACCTCTCCCCTTCCTTACATAGGAAGGAACATGATAGGATGGAACATGGAGGCAGTAAGTACTATAGAGAGGGCAA
Organism: Galeopterus variegatus; assembly: GCF_000696425.1. Classification (NCBI taxonomy): domain Eukaryota; kingdom Metazoa; phylum Chordata; class Mammalia; order Dermoptera; family Cynocephalidae; genus Galeopterus; species Galeopterus variegatus. The sequence continues at coordinate 404,609 of NW_007727222.1, forward strand.
AATTAGAGACTATTGCTCATTTTGAAAACCCAGTGCCCACTGCTTCATAGTATGCTTAACTATATGTGCTCTGGAGCCAAGCTACCAGAGTTCAAATCCTGGCTCTACCATTTACTAGTAGTAAGGACTGTAACTGAGTTACTTAGCCCTTCCCGGGACTGTTTTCTCATCTGTCAAGTGAGCCTCGTAGGATTGTCCCAGGAATGAAATGAGATTATTTACTTATTTATTTGTTTATTTTAAAAGATGATCGGTAAGGGGATCTCAACCGTTGACTTGGTGTTGTCAGCACCATGCTCAGCCAGTGAGCGAACCGGCCATCCCTATATAGGATCTGAACCCGTGGTCTTGAAGTTATCAGCACTGCACTCTCCCGAGTGAGCCACGGGCCGGCCCTTGAGATAATTTATATTAACTGCTTACAGGCATGCTTGGCACATACTAAGGGCTTGATAAGAGGATCAGTAGGGATGAGAAGTAATGCAGGTGAGAAGTGAAGAGCCTTTGAGAAATTCAAGGTCCAGACAGCTGGAAACATGGAAAGAGAGGCACAGGGCCAAGCTCAAAGAATGCGTTTGGGGGCCAGAAGCCAAGACAGTAGCGAAGCCTGGGAAAGGGGTAAAGGAGGTGAGCTAGGGGAAGCAGAGAACATCAGCTGGAGCAGAGGCAAGGATGAAACCAGTAAGGAGAATGGGGTGTGAGAAATATTAATGGGATTTGCCCCAGCCCACACTTGACCACTGGGAGCTTTGAGAGGGAACTAAAAATGAGGTCTATGTTTGCGGGTCTGTCTCCCCTACCAGAAGGGGCACTCCTTGAGGGCAGGGACTGGCTGTACCAAGTATTCTGCTGTAACCACAGCACCTAGGCAAGTGCCATCTCATAGTAGGTGCTCAATAAATGTCAGATGGATTGTAACTGTAGATTGTAAGTGTAGCTACTGTAAGGAGGCAACTGAGGGGCTCTTTCCCTGGGTGGGCTTGGGCTATGGGACAGATGGGACCTTCTACCCTTCCCCCACAACCAGGGGTTACCATGGCAATTACCCCTCCTCCCTCACAGGCCCTGTGGTTTCCTCTAGAGCTTCTTTCACTTTCTTCTTCTGCTTTCCCCCCACTCTTCTTTCCTCCTCCACTCCCACATCCTCAACTTCTTTCTCATATGCATAGGTCACCGGTGAAGAAAGCTGGGGACAAGGTAGGCAAGGCACTGTCCCAGGGAAGGAGGAGGGCATCACAGAAGGCAAGGGGAGACAGAGTACAGGGGCACAGTGGTAGAGGCGTTGCAAAGGGGCGTTGCAGAGGTAAGGCATGTACGGCCAGGAGAGATATTAGGAAAGAAGGTAACAGTGGAGTCAGGCGGTGAGAGGTCACAAGGTGAGGAGTGGGATCAGGATCATATGTGATAGTGGGGTCACAGGGCAGAAACACTGTAGCTTAGATGTAGCTGTGGTTCTTCACTTCTAGGGCCAGGGACTCCCATGAGAGCCAAATGAAACTTCCACAGACCTCCTCCCCTGAGAAGGGCAGATATGGGAAGAAGTCCTGCTTGCTCTGCATGCCAATTAGCTAACTGGTGGTGGGGACCAGCCCATTCATGTCTTTCCAGAGGTCCACAGGATCCAACATAAGAACCCCCACCTGGTGCCTGGGGGAGGTCTAGGCAATCAGAGTGGACCCCAGTAGGCCTTCCCACCCAGCCCCCACCCCCATCCTAGGCACGGTTCATCCTATTGTTCCCCTAAGAAACCTACCAAGTCCAGTAGATTAGGAGCTCACCCACCTCACTTAGCTCCCTCTCCAGCTGGTCGTTTCCCCTCCCACCTCCCAGAGGGAGCCACATCCCATGAGTTTCCATCACTTTATTTTGCAAAAATAGAAAACTCAGCAATATGCGATACAGCGGGGTGGAGGGGAAATGTAAACAGAGGGGAGGGAAGAGCACCCTGACCCCCCGGAGAAAAGGGGGAGCCACTGGGAGTCTTATTTGGCAGCTAAATACAAACTGGGGATTGGAGGAAGGGAGGGATCACAGGGGCCCTGGGCTCCCCCTCCCAAGACCCCTGGAGGAAAGGTCAATTCCAGGGTGTAAACAAAAGCTAATAAATAAATAGAGGCTTCCTCTGGGTCAGGGTGGGATCAGCTAAGCAGCATCCCCCCTCCCTGGGCCAAGCTGCTCTAGGGGTCAAGGATGGAAGGCACTGGGGGAGAGGGATCCCCTGGCCCCTCTGTAGTGTAGGAGGGTCCCTGCCCCAATGGCTGAGATGGGCGAGGCAGGGGGAGCCCAAGGCACATGACAGGGCTGGGGAAGGGGCTTGTAACGGAGGGCAGAGTAAACTGCCCAAACAAAGAGGTTCAGAATGGACCTGCATCTGTCCTTTTCACCCTCCAGCCCCACCCCAGAAATGCAGGGCCCAGCCTGCCCCCAATCTGACCTGGCATGAGGATAGGGCACAGAGGGTAGCATGCACCTGACAGGTGCATCACCCAGCATGAGGCACCAAGGGTAGGGGCAAGGGGGTGGGCTCAGCCCTCCCCTTCTACCCCCCTTTTGGTCTCTATAGTGTTCCTGTTTGCTCCCAAAGGCCTAAGCACCTGGCAGAGGAAGGGGCTGTAGAATGGCAGGGTCTTTCTCCTGCCCTGGGGAGTCTAGGACCCTTGTATCTGAGGGGCAGTGCTAAGATTTTAGAGTCCAAACCCAGGCTCACCCCTCTGCCCTCTTCCCAGTGGGAGCAGGGCAGGCCCCCAGGACTGAAGAGGGAGCTGGTTAGAGCGGAAAGGGGATGAACACAAAGGCACCCCTGGAAACTTTGGCAAAACAAGGAGCTCAATGGAAGGGGTGGGAAGAGGGCAGAGAAGGTCCTCCCCCAGTCACTGATGGTGTCTGGGAGATGGTCGGTCTGCTGCCTGGAGCCCCAACCCCCACAGAGGGAAAGGTCAGGGGCCCTGGTCAGGCTGGGGACTTTGGTCCCCTTTGCCCTGGCCCCTGGGAACCTCATCCTCGCTAGAGGCCTTGGGGTGGGAACCAGGCTGCGAGGAGTCGTCCTCAAACATTTCGGGGTTCTCCAGCATCTCTCGGATCAGGGGAGGCATCGGGCCTGGAATCTCCATCTTCAGGGTAATGGCCCTTTCTGCTCCTACAATGGAGAGGCAAAGAGGCTCAGGAGGGCAAGGGCACAGGACCCTTGAGGCCTCCTCCCTAACCTTTCTGGACTGCCCTCTGACTCCCCTTTACCTCCTCTGTGGGAGCTCCCAGCATAGGCCTGCCACCCCTCTGTCCTCAGCTCACCCTCTCTCCACTCCAGGGTTCCTAGATGCTGCACCTGTTTGGAACCTCTACCTGGTCTTCTCTGCCAGGCCTGCTGCCCATTCCTCCCATTCTTTCAGGCTGTCTTCTCAAAGATCACACCACCACCATGTACAACTTCAGCTCCACTCCCCAGGCACCCCACCCTCTAATGTCCAGAGCTTGCCAGTTGTTCCTAGGTCTGTTCTTAACATCTATAACAGTAGATAATATTTATCAAACACTATATTTCAGGTATCCTTCTAAATCAGCACCACCCGATAGAATTTTTGGCGATGTTGGAAATATCTGCTCTGTCCAATATAGTAGTCACTAGCCACATGTGGCTACTGAGCACTTGAAATACAGCTACTGCAACTACGGAACCGAATTTTTAATTCAGCATAGTTCTAAGCACATTATATTAACTCATTTAGTCCTTACAATAGCCTTATGAGGTCGGTGTAAATATAGCCCAATTTGCAAATGGGAAAAAGAAGTACAAAAAGTAAAGGAATTTGCCAAAAGACTTCTAACTAGTATGTGGCAGAGCTAGGATCCCAATGTAGGTCACCCGGTTCTCAATCCTTCTGTTCTTGTCCCTGCCTATCCACCTATCCAACCTGGGAGACCAGCAGCTCTGGGAAGTCAGAGCAGGGAAGCTCACTCATGACTAACCCTTGGTACTGATGCCCCGGAGGTCGGTGATTTTCATAAGCATCCTTGGGAACATGTAAGGCTGGCTGGGTCGCCGGCGCCGGGCATAGAGCCTCAGGGCTTCCAGCAGTGGCTCCTGCAGCTTTTCCACTTTTTCAGGTTCCTCCAAGTCCATGCGATCTATGGGGACAAGCACAGTGGAGTGAGATGGGAAGGAAGAAACAAGGAGGACACCATGACGGGTGGCTGATCCCCAACTAACCCTCCCCTGTGGGCCTCCAGACCCCAAACTTTGTCCCAACAGCACCTTCCCTTTTGTCCCTGATCCCCAACAGTCTATCTCCCCTGCTCTAAGCCCTGTACCTTAAAGCAAGGGACTTTCTCTGGTAAATCATTCCTGCCAAGTCCCTATCTCAGCACCAGTATCTAGGGTCTCCTCAGCTCACCCTGGCTCTGCCCCTCTTTTTGTCCCATATTCTAGGCTGCTGGGAAGCCTGTGCAGGATCTGAGAAGTCTGTGGATGGGCCCAGATGCAACTATCCCTGGGGAAGAGACCCACCAAGGTCTCCCACCTGGTCAGAGATCAGGTATGAAGTATAGTGGGAAAGGAGCCTGAGCAGACGCCAGGGGGCGCCCCCGCACCTCCACAGATGAGGCAGATGGCGCTGAGCAGCCCTGTCTCAGTGTCATCCATCTCCAGTGGCAGGAGCTGCCCGGCAAAGGCAAAGACTAGGTCTGTGAGGGGCCCAAAGCCAGCATTGTGCATCTGGGTCCGGTTCAGGGTCAACCCGTCGGAGAAGGTCATGGTGTCCTGCTCTGGGGTGTACCTTGTACAGATCCGCAGCATCTGGAGGTGGAGGTAGTAGAAGGGTTAGAGCAGTCTCTGGAGAGGGGTTCGTATGGGGGTAGGGGAAAGAAGGAATGAGTGGAAAGTGAGGAGGTTAGGTCCCAAATGAGTGCAACCTGAAGCAGGCATGGGGAGGAAGGCAGAGAGGTGAGGCTTGGGAAGGGGAGGTCCTGAGAAGTCAGGAGGAGGCAGGGCATCCAGAAGTCTAGGATCAGGTCATAGAGGCAAGGGCTAAGACAAAAAGAGCTTGGGTAGAGATCTGGGGAGTCCCAGATGGCTGGCAGGGGTCAGGAAAAGCAAATCTTTATATGGACCAAAGAACTGCTAAGGGTCGGGCTGTGGCAGGACCCTCAGGGCCTAACTTACCAGGATATCCAGGCAGGCAGCCTTGAGCAGAGTGATCTGGTCAGCAATGCTGAGCCCTGTAAAGCCAGGCAAGCGCTTGGCAAACTCCACAATCTTGATGATGCACTTGGTGGCCAGCTCACTGAACTTGTCCCACAGCCCCAGATCCAGCTGTACCCGGTGGTCTGCACTGGAGTTCTGCAAGAAGGAGGAGGGGGGATTAGAATGCAAGCTAAGGCCTGCGCCTGTGCTGTCTTCTCTCTGCCAGTACCCCAAGCATTCTGATGACCTCCTTGTCCTCAGCACCAGACCACAGCCTCCAACATAACCCTCACCCATTCCGCCAAAGTGAATAGTCCCCTGCCCATTCCTCACCGTGGTATATTTGCCCAGCTGACAGAGCGAGGGGAAGGTCTCCTGATGGGCTTTGCTGACCTTGGTAATGAGCTCTTCTAACTGGGGGCTCAATTCATAGCTGTCAGATGATCCTTCTTCTTTCACCTCTTTCTTCTTCTTGTTTCGGTCATTCCGCACAGCTTGGGGGTAGAGGCGTAAGGAGAGGGTCATGACCCTCAGAGCCTCCCTTTGGATGTCCTCTGTCACCCTAATTTAAGGTGCTCGGTCCTTATTATGAATATCTATTCCCTGGCACCCTGATTAGTGCCTCAGTTTCCCTATCTCCTACATTAGCCCCTATTTCCAGGCTGGCTCTCCCCAGCCCCACCCAGGGCCTACAGCCCCTGCTCCCTCCCCAGGCCATTCAGCGCCATCCTGCCCTTCCTGTCACCCTGCAGGAGCTGGGGGGGTGGGGGGGCAGGATATGCAGGCAGCAGGATATCCACTTATAGCCTTGGCAGCACAATGGGGGGGATGAAGAGGAGGGGCCACCCCAGATTCATCTCAGGCTTAGTCCTGGGAGCAGGGAAGGGGAGGGGACTGGCAAGCCCACCCCTCCACTTCCCCATGAAACAGGGAGAATGTGAGACCCTAATCCCCATTCATTCATTCAGTGGAAAGGTTAAGCTCCTAGAGGGGAGAATGGGAAAGGCTGTGGAATGGAGCTAATCAAATAGGACTGGCCTGGGAGGAGGCAGCACCCCAGGGCAGGCTAGGTCTCTGAGGTCAGGGAAGTGGGGTGCCTAGAAGGAAAAGGGTAGCAACTATAGGGTAGGACAGGAGTGCTCCTGCCCAGGCCAGAGATATGAGCCTACCTTCCTTGGACATGCCCACTTCAAAGCACTTCTGTAGCCGGCAGTACTGGCAGCGATTCCTGGTTACCTTGTTGATGATACAGTTTTTGTCACGGTGACATGTGTACACCATGTTCTTCTGGATGCTGCGGCGGAAGAAGCCCTGAAGTTGGAGTGAAGTGGGGGATGTCACTGAAGCAGGATGCTGGCAGTACCAGTCTCTCACAGGCCTTGCAGGTTACCCCAGGCCTAACCTGATCTATTAACCACCTATGTGCAAAGCAGCCCCCTCCCACCCCATACATGCCCACTCACATACAGCATCTGTGTTCCTGGTCTCTGATCTTACCCAGGTAACTCTAGGTCCCCAGTCTGCCCACCCCCACCACATACACACCTTGCAGCCTTCACAAGAGCTGACCCCATAGTGGTAGCCAGAGGACTTGTCATTGCACACAAAGCACGGCTTGTAGACCCGAGGAGGCGGAGGGGGCGAGGGCGAGCTGGGCACCATCTCCTCTGAGCTAGTGCTTTGCGTCTCCACCGCTAGGGGAAAGCAGTGATATGAGGGTTGGGGAGAAGGACCCCAAAGACCTCCAGGCCTCCTCACTATAGACACCCCATGCCCACTTCTTCCTCCAGCCTAGTGGTGACAGCCATCACTACCACAGTGCACTAGTCCCTACAACCATGTACAGCCCCACAGTAAACACTCCCAGAAACGCCCAAAACAGCAATTATTACTGCAGCTTGCTGTGATTCTAGCTGACCCCCACAGACTGGCTAACTCCTCCACAAAAGTAATGCCAGCCCTAGCCCTATGTGACACTGTTCAATTCTCTAAATTCCAGACCAAGGACATCCTGGGCCATTCTCTGGGTCTCAGTTTCTCCAACTATGAAGCGGTGTGTGGAATGGTTGCAGCTCTGCAGGTCTGAACTTTCTAGTCACTCCCTGTCACTTTCGTAGGTCCTTGTCACAGGGAGTCACCTCCCACCTTCCTCCTCCTCCTGGTAAGGCAATAGATCTGGAGTGGGTAGGCAATTTTAGGCCACCTGTAGCTAACACATGGCTGAATGACCTGCTGGGATGCTTAGTAGGTAGAACAGAACTTTGTTTTCTCTCAAGTAGTATTGAGTAGATAATCATCAAGCTTTTCCCTCTCATACCACCCCCCCAAATAACCACCAAAGTCCTTTTCCCCCCAAACCACTGAGACAATGGAGCAAATGGGGCACAGGTATCATGACAGTAAATTACAGGATATGCAACAGCCTTATTTCACACCTAAAGAAACTGAGGCCAAGAGCAGGCAAGTGACCAGACCTCAGTATCACACTGCCAGCTGATGGAGGAGCCAAGGCTCTCAGTCCTCTGACTAGATCTAAGTGGCCGTGAGTCAGAGAATTTGGGAAAGGGGAGACTGAGGTATTTGGTCAGATTCTCAGATCTAGAAGCCATTGGGGGTATAGCAAACCAGAAAAGTCTGGTGACAGTGGGTAAACAAGGCTAACGGGGGAGGGGACCTATCTTCGGACCCTCTCTGAGCCTATGTCTTCACTCCTAAACTCCTTCCAAAAATAAACTGGGAAAAAATAAAATAAAAAAATAAACTGGGGCTGTTTGGTTAGCTCAGTTGGTTAGAACACAGTATTAAAACACTAAGGTTGGGCCGAGCCCGTGGCGCACTCGAGAGAGTGCGGCGCTGGGAGCGCAGCAGCGCTCCCGCCGCGGGTTCGGATCCTATATGGGGTTGGCCGGCGTGATGCACTCACTGGCTGAGCGCGGTGCGGCCGGTCACAAAAAAGGACAAAAAAAAAAATCACTAAGGTCAAGGGTTCGGATCCCCATACTGGCCAGCCCCCAAATAAAAAAAAAAAAAGAAAAATACTCAAGTGCAGCTCAAAAGGGGCTTCAGCCTCAAAGAGTATGGAGAGGACATCCTCTGTTTAGGAGGCTGCTGGGTAAATCGTGTGTGAATTTGTGTATGTGTGTTTGATCTTCAGAGGCTAGGAAAATCTGTAAATTGTTCAACCTGTAGGCCCTGTTGCCCAAATCTGGAGGGCCCAAGTTAATGCAAGAAATCCCTAAGACCCTTCCTAAGGAGTGTCCCACACACCCACCTCATGAACACCTTCCTTCTAACCCTCTGCAGCCCACCAGGTCAGAAGTCCGCCCAAATGCAGCCAGAAGGGCAGAAGGAATGCCCAGGATGCCAGGGTTCCAGGCTAGCTCCACCCACCCCACAGGAGGGAAGCCCTCCCCAGCCCCCAACACACACACACTCAATTTGCATAAGAATCCTGTTGCATTGAGATTCCACAATGAAAAGGGAGAGAGAGGAGAGGAGAAAAGAAGGGTGCCAGGAGTCTATTCAAGACTCGAGACGGAGGACTCCAGGAGGGGCTTGTGCTGAGAGATGTGGGGAGGTCTGGAATGCCTTTCAGGACCTCTTCTGGCTCCACAGTGATCTTCAAGGGCAGGTGTTGTGCCCACAGCCCTGTGTGTGGGGTGGTACTCACTCGGTGCTGACTGACGCCCTCCCTGCCCGCAGAGCGCTGCCTCATTTCCTCTCTTGCGCAAGGGCCTGGGTGCGGTCAGACTGGCATTGGGCAGTGCCAGCCAATTATAAGACTGGGGGGCCACAGGGAGTTAGGCCGGGGAGCAGTTTTTCCTATCTAAGTGGTCACCCATTCTTGACACTCCTCTGGCACACCCCTGCCCCCTGAACCCTAGAGTGCAACCCAGTGGTTCTGAGGTCAATCTGCTGGTGGGAGGCTCCAGAAAGTTAACTTGGTCTACTTGGATCTGATACCCTCCTCAGCCCTGAGCTGTGACCCCACCATCAGGATGCTGCTCCTGGGATAGGCAGAGGCCCCTGCTGGGGAGGAGGGGGGTGGGCTCTGGGTTTTTCTCCTTTTAAAGCCCAAATTGCTGAAATTGAGGAAATTCCTGGCCAGGCTGAGCGGAGCTTCAAACAAACTCTTTATAACCGGCTGTAAACGCTCCCAGCTGCGAGGCCCAGAGCTGAGCAGCCTGGACTCGCAATCTCACACACACCTCCTTGGAGACCCACACACTCTCACAGGTCAACAACACACAGGGCACAAAAGCAGGCATATTAATAACGGGCTCCTATAACCCCAACCAGATTCTGGCACAGAGGAACATATGGACACAGATGGGCATAAAGGCATACTCACTCCAGCCCCACTGTGGAGGTGGGAGTACAAGTCACAAAACCGACACACAACACATTTACAAGCGGACAGCTCTACCACCAGACAAACACCCCAGCCTGCCAACGCAGCACAGGGACACCAAAGCCTCCAAACATGCACAAACACACCATCCTGCCCTCCGCTCTAAATGACTTTCCTTCTGAAATTGTGTGGGGGAAGTCCTGAAGCTAGCTTTGTGTGCCCACCATACTCTAGAGTCCAAAATTACTGGTCCAAATTGAAATGCACGAACATACTACTAGTAAAGTCCAAGGGGCTTCACTGGGCCTGAAAAAGGACAGGGTCTGTGCTCAGCCCCCCAAATCCCTGTAAGATTCTCTCCGCCTCAGCACACCCCCTCCCAACTTATCCAATTCCCCATCCTATTGGGCAATGAGAGGAAGGTTAAGAATTCACGGGGATGTGGTGCAAAGCAATAGTTCCATGCTTTTGAGGGCCGGCCCGTGGCTCACTCGGTAGCCACCAAGGCCACGGGTTCGGATCCCATATAGGGATGGCCGGTTCGCTCACTGGGTGAGCGTGGTGCTGACAACACCAAGTCAAGGGTTAAGATCCCCTTACCGGTCATCTTTAAAGAAAAAAAAAAAAAGTTCCATGCTTTCTCCGCCCTTTAAATGGCACGCTTTTAATTCTTGCACCACCCCACCCTCCTGTTTGCCACCTCCCTCTTACAGTCTCCCAGTTGTTAAATCTGAGCAGCTCTGCTCTAGAACCAAAAGGGGGGAAAAAAGATCCGAACTTGTAAACAGCGCTGCCGAGTGCCAAGGAGCGAGGCGCGTTGGCGGCAGCTCGGTGACCCAGCGTGCGCACTCCCCCAGCGCCCGCCGCTCCACTCGCTGCCCGCCCCTTCCGAACGTACCCCCAAGCCCCTGGTGCCCGGCCGCACCGCGCTGCGAGCGCAGTCCCAGCCGCGGGGAAATTTGGGGGTGCTCCAGGCTCCCCTCCCGGACACTCCCCACACCCCACCCCCGCCAGGCACTGCGGCCCAAGCTTCAAAGCCGCTTCTCATCTGGACTTCATTTTTACTGCCTCTCAGTCCCTAGCTTTTTATTACCGCTTTGGAAAGGGGTTCCAGGGCCCCAGGCCTGGCATCTCCCATTTCACAGAAGGGGAAGATGGATATCTGGGGACCCCTGCTCAGTCGTACGCCCTCTGCCGCTGTCACCTGCAGGCCACCCCCCGACACACACACACACACACAGAGACTGCTTTAAACTTTTCACTTTGTGTGTTAGAGCCCTAGGAAAAAGTCATCTCTGCATACAACCATGTTCACGTTTCCAAACATTTCTTTTTTAAATTGGGCGGGGGGGAGGGGGGGAGACGCCAGAGACGAGCCTTCTCCTTCTTGTGTGCACAAACCCTTCCACCCGGCACGGAGAACACAGGATGCACTTTCGAACGTAGCACTTTCCAAAACCGCCCCCGCAGCCACGCAGGGGCACACGCCCGCCCGGCCTCTGCCACAAACATCCCCATACAGGCCATGTGGACTTGCCAATGCTGTCGGGGGGCGACAGCGTGTAGAAAAAAACCCTACTCCCACACCCACACACCTAGACAAGATGCTGCACACTCCAGGGGCTCGCACGCTCTGCAAATAATTATTTTTTTACACTCCCAACTTCCCACATGGACTTTACAAACACCACCCATGATCCTGGGTGCCATATCCCTCCGGGGCCAGACACCTGAGGGCACAAGCTATCAACACACCTCGGTCTCTCTCTCCCCAGGAACTCTGGAGTGGCATCAACCAAAGGTCCTAGCTAAAACACCCACCATAAAAACCACACACTCCAAACACTACTGCACACACGCAAAGGAGACGCTGAGGCCCCACGTTTAAAGGGCCAGTACCTCACATAGAAAAGGCCAGAACCTCCGCTTGCACCCTATTTCCACCCTTTACGCACAGAAAGAGTAAGCCCCAGCCTCTCCTGCACCCCCCACCCCACCCCACCCCCGGGCTCGGATACCTACATTGCAGACTGGCGGGTTGCGGCCAGGCGAAAGACTCAAGTCCAGCGAAACAGGAGCTGCCGGTGGCTCTGCGCAGCAAGCCGGCCCCAGGCCCGGCCGCCCCGTATAGCCGTCGCGGACCCGGGACAAACGTTTCCATGCAGTCGTACATCGCGACCCGGCTTGGAGGGAAGCTGGGTGCTAAGAACACCAAGGACCCACAGCCAATTCCCCCTCCTCCCCCGGCGGCGCCCAGCTCCTGCAGGGGGGGAGGGGGAGGGCTAGCATAGGGCGCTGGGCTGCATGGGGGGTAAGGGGTAGGCGGGGAAGAGGGGGATCCCCAGCAGGGGAAAACGACTGGGCGGGGCTCGAAGCCAGGGATGCAGCTTCAGCCTCGGTCCGGCTCACTCTGGGCGCCTCGGTAGCTAGCACTGGGGAGACCTTTTGTAAAAGCGAATCCCGGAGGGGCAGGGGGTGGGGCTTGGAGAGCGAAGGGGGCCGGGCACCAAGATGAGCAGAGCTGGGAGTGGAGCGCACACACATACACATACTCTCTCCGCGGCGCGCGCGCTTGCTTAGACACACATGCGTGCATGCATTTATCTTAACAGGCACCAAGTATTTGCAAATGTGCAACAGTGTACATACATGTCTGCACGCACATAAAATCATAGGTGCATGCACCTTTGTGCAAATACACCTGGCTCGGGAGAATGCTTGCGAGTATTCTCTCGCCACAGCCCGGAGGCTTTGCACGCATTTGCACTTAGGCGCGTGCCCAGGTCAGGGTTGGGGGGAGGAGTGGAGGAACCAAGTACATGCATTTCCTGTCATAGAGTTTTCTCCCTCCCCCGAAACCTCCCATTTTCACCCGTCAATGCAGGGATGTTAAGGATGACTGAGGAGAGGGGGACTTGGAGGTCCCCTAAGGGCGGCAGCTCTCCAGAGCCCGGAGACCTACACTACCTCCACCCCTCTCATTCCCAGGCCTGGCTCCTCCCTCTCCCTCCGCGCGCGCGCTTCAGGGCCGAACAGAAGAGTACATTCCTGCGGCTCGGCGCGCGCTGCCTCCTCCTTCCTTCCCGTTTTCCCCACCCCCGGTCCTAGGGCCGGAGCGCGTTCCCGCCGTGAACTCTCCGGGAACCCCCCTCGGGGCGGGTGGCC
>NW_007727222.1:418154-418877 GCF_000696425.1 Galeopterus variegatus
TGGCCGTACAGCAGGGTGGCCGAGCGCGTTCACCTCCTCCTGACCCGGCCCCGCCCCGCCCCGCCCAGGCCGTCGCCAGCGCCGCCGCGGAGTCCCCCGCCCCCTCCAGCGCAGACGAGAGTCTACCCCTCCTAGCCCGAGCTGTCCTCCCTTCGCCGCGTCCCGGGCCGCCTCCCTCCAAGTCCCTGAAGCCCCATCCCGCGACTGACACTCCCTGAGCGCCTTGACTTCCTCTCTCAATGCCCCTTCCTCGAACATAACTTCACTTTTAGAGCACAAAACTACCCCCCCAAACTGTCCCTACAGTGCCAACTGCGCCTCAGACGAAACTGCCCTCCTGAGTGTCAACTCCCCTCCCCCAGAGTTTCTACCGTGCCAAGTGCCCCCCTCGGTAGTAACTGCGCTTCTGGTCATTAACTGTTCTCAGGTCATTAAATACCCCCACCATAGGCAATAACTGCCCCTCCTGCCCTTCGGTGCCAGAGTGCCCATCAGATCTCCAAGGGCCGCCTCACTGTTTCCTTGGTTGCCCCTTCCGGCACTAAGCGCCCTCGCCCGGTGGAGGGGGGGGCTGTGGGGGTTTGGCCACGTCAGAAGTTTGCCCTTGCTGGGCCGGGCCGAATCCGGGACCCTGGCCCCGGGACAGCGCCAGCGGCGGCGACTCCCGGAAACCGCCCCCTCCCCCGGGCCTCGCCCGCCGGCCGCCCAGCCGCCCGGCGGGCC
>NW_007727222.1:419603-428964 GCF_000696425.1 Galeopterus variegatus
GCGGGGGGATGAAAAGTAGGGCCTGACTTGCGGATGGGGGGTGCCTCGGGGTGGCAGGGCTGACTGGGGGGCCTGAAGCAGGGACAAAGAGGGAAAGGAGTGCTTTTTCAATCCAGTGTGAGTTCCTCCCTCGTGCCCCAACCCCAAATATCCCATTTCTGAATCCAGCCACTCGCCCACAATAAAAGAAAAGAAAAAAGGGGAGATAGGTTTCTGAATCGTAATCTGGCCAGTAGCAAAACAAACAAACAAAAAATCAATTAAGTGCAAGATCGGGAGTACCCCAAATATAAGGGGGAAAGGGCCCTGATTAGTCAACTTCAGGCTGTCAGTCCTCCCCCTTCCCTCTCCAAAATCTGAAAGGTCCCAATTAAGTCAGGCCTGCCTGGTTGGTAATTAGAACCAGAAGTGGCCAGGCCACAGGGAGGGGGGTTGGGAGGAGGGCACAGGAGGAGTTGGGGGAGGGCTCCAGGAAGCCATGAGTCCTCAATAGTCCCCCTTTCTCTTCACCAGATGCACCCCACTCCTCATCACCCCATCTGTGTGTGCTTCACAGCGATTGCAGGGAGAGGGGGCCTTAGGACCAGGCATTAGGATATCAGCCCCAACCTACCCATCAACCCCAAACCCCCCATTCTAGACAAATTTAGTACAGCCTTGGGGAGAAAGTAAGAGGATGGGGGGATCTAGTGCCCCTTCTTTTCCCCAAAGTCCCCCCCAGCCCTTATTGCAGCAATTAGACCCATTAGCCTTCTAGCATTTCATGGGAACCAGATGTTCTCCACCAGCCTGGTGGGAGTATGAGGGGGGGCCGCTGCCTGACTCACCCCCTTCCCTATGATCCCCACCACCAGGCCGCACCCCCCTCCCAGCTAGAGCCCCACAAAGACATGGCCCCAGAGGCAAAGAGGAGTGTACCCCTCCCCCACTAACAAGGCCATTGGCACTCATTTTCTTGTGTGGTCACCCCTCAGAGACCCTACCACCCTGGCAAGGATGAGTTTGGACAAGACTGCTGGCGTGGGGGGGGGGAGCAGAGAGAGCTAACTCCTTATGCACCCCTCCTTTCCCCCCACTCTTGCCACCTTCTGTATGGGTCTTGAGGATAACTGGTTCTGAATTCCTCAAGCTAAATTCTCCTTTTCTTCCAAAACCCTCCCTCAAAAAACTGAAGAGAGGGCATTTTAAAGCAAAGCAGGCCCTGCCAGAAAGGGTAAGTCCTAACTTAGGAGTCCCACCTGAAGGGCAATGGGAGGGGTCTCTGGAGAAGGGGGCAGCAGGAGAGCCTGGAAACAGGGAGGTGTGAATGAGGGTCGGGGCCCAAAGTAGGGATGTGAAGAGCGCTGGGCAGGATGGGGGCTGGGACCAAGTAGGGGGCCAGGAGAGGGGGGTGCAGCCTGGGCCCCAGCGGCGGCGGCTTGCCCAGCTCCCCCCGCCAGAGAGGTTTCCTGTTGCAATCAAAGCCCCGTTTGTGTCAGCCTGGAGCTGGAGCTGGAGCCTGAGCCGGAGGAGGAGAGACCAGGGAGGGGGGGAAGGAGCAGTGGCAGTCGACTGGGGTTTTTCCTGGAGGAGGCCTCACTGCCGCCTGCTTGCCACCCTTACCCGCCTGCTTGTTCTCCTTGTTTCTCCCAGTGTCTGGGTTCTCTCTATGTCTGAGCCTTTTGGCCTGTGTAGCTGTCCCTCATCTCATTTAGGTCTATAAGTCTTTCTTTTTCAGTCTTTTTAAAATAAGACTTTTTCTCCCTGTGCCAGTCTGCCCTCAGTTTCTCCATGTCACTTGATGTGGTGCAGTCTGGGCTCCTTGCCCCAGGGACACTGGCCTCATGGCCAGGTCAGTGTTACCAGGTTCAGAGGACAAACTGGGCCAGATTCTCAGAACCATAGTTACCTCCTCAAGATGGAGAGGAGGGCAAGGCTTCCCTTCCCTCCCATCATACTCTGTTCCCTGTAGTCTTGATTAAGCAAATATACAACACACCAATGTTCACAGAGATACACAGGGATACAGACGCCAGGGATTTCATGCACATGCATGAACACAGACTTGCACATACACATGCGCAAACACACACCTCCCTCTGCTTTCCACATGCACAGGCCTGTGCTTGCCTCAGCAGCACATGCTTCCCTCAACACTCCCCTCCTCCACCACGCGGTTCTGAGATGCCTGCCTCACCCATACAAACCCCCCTGGAGAGCCCCAAGAGGTGGAATAAGACTTCTCTACTCAACAAGGATGTCCCCAAGGTGCCAGGGACCCAGCAATAAGATTCAAGAATCAACCCCAAGTAGAAATTCCATTTTCTATGTCAGAGATGATGGTCCAAAGAATAGAGAGATATTGATGACAGAAACACAGACTCAAGGTAAGTATGGCTTTGGCATCAAATTTACGCCTCTAATCCCTCTCCATTAGATGGTCCCAGCCAAAAAGGGACAGAAGGTCAGAGAAATGAGGGACAACACTCTCTCACCCTTTAACTACTTTCCCACTCTGGGAGGTTTCCCAGACTAATGGATCCCTTCCTCTCCCCTCTGCCTCCCTCTCAGCCAACACTAGGTGCTGCATGCCCCACCCCCATGCAAACTGTCTGGACCCAAGCCTTCCCCTCCTCCCCACCCCACCTGCCACCTCTCCCTGCCCAGGCCTGTCCCCCTCTGGTAGCCGCACCCTCCCCAGCTACCTGCCCTGGTTCTGGCTCCTCTCTTGCATTTCTCCTTTCAGCCCCCCTCCTTCAGGGCAGCCTTTGGGGATGGAGCCCAGCTTGACTCCTTCCCCCTCCTTGACCTCACTTTGAACTTTGACCTTGATTTCAGTGTGTTCAGGGCACAGGAGCACAAGGAGAACTTCATTGGAGACTGGTTAATAACTCTCAGCATTCTCCCTACTACCTTTCTCTTTCTCCTCTCCCTCTTTACTCCATCTCCCTTAGTTGCCTCTCAGAACCTCGGAAAATCAAGTCCCAAGAGACTGAGTTGTATGGTTCTCTGCAAGAAGCATATTCATGGGGGGAGGGTGGTTCCTTCCCATTTCTCCAGGCCCCTAGGACAGATTCATGGGGTGAAAATTAGGTGGAAGAAGCCCAGCTGAAGTTTCCAAAAAGGGGGCTTTGTGTTCTCTTGTTCACCTGCATGCCACTTAAATAACCTCTGTTGGACTACAGACATGCCACCGGCAGACCTCACCAAACACCAGACACACCGTCAGCAGCCCTATTAAATACCTCCTCACACTGACTCTTTGTTGCACACACTGGAATTTTGTATGAGGGTACTTTCCATGAACTTTTTGAAGTTCATGGAAAGATTCATATTATCTTTCAATTCTATTTTTCCATGAACTTTTTGAAATACCCTCATATATGAGCAGAGTCTCAGGAAGATGCTTTGCACACACATCTGCATATGGTCTGGACACACACACACACACACACACACCTTCTCCAGATGAGCACACTCTCCAGTGAAGATGCCAGCCCAGTCTAGTCACCCCTTTCACATACACACATCCCTCTGAGTGCCCCCTCCTGGAGTCAGAGTCCCTTCTCTTCCCCCTCTGCTCTCCGAGAGCTTATGGAGTATTGAGGATGTGTCTTTATTTTTTTGTCTTCTCCTCTCCATCTGTCTCTGTCTCTGAAATTGTTTTTGTTTGTTTGTTTGTTTTTTTCTCTCTCTCTCCTTCAGTCACCTTTCCTTTTCTCCTGTTGAGGCCTTCTCTTCACCAGCTTACATGTTGACCCTTTACCCCACAGGGTCCAGCACCACAGCCCTCCAGTTCAGGGGCATCCCCCATTTCCCATCTCATACCCGCCCCCCCAATAATGGTCTGGCCAGGAGAAACAAGTGGGAGGAGAGGGGTCCCAGAGGGAGGAGGGGAGGCCCGAGCCTTGCCTGCTGTCAGCACTCAAAGACTTAACCCAAAGAGGGCAGGCCTTAGGGACAAGTAGAGATCTGCACAGCATGTGGGCACTATGCCAGACCTGGAGGGAGGGGAGGAGCCAGAACCCACATGGCTGGAGGAGAGAATGTTTCTGGAACACCCCCTCCACCTCTCCAGATTACTTATGGTACAAGAGCAACCTTCTTTGTGGCTGTTTCCATCCTCCCGGTACCAAGCAGAAGAGTCTTCCTGACACATTTTTGGGCACCTGGCACTAAATTTCTTTCCTTTTTTTTTTTTTTTTTTTTTAGCCCCCCCCTAATTTAGAAACCTCCACCTCTCCAGATTACTTATGGTACAAGAGCAACCTTCTTTGTGGCTGTTTCCATCCTCCCGGTACCAAGCAGAAGAGTCTTCCTGACACATTTTTGGGCACCTGGCACTAAATTTCTTTCCTTTTTTTTTTTTTTTTTTTTGCAGCCTCCCCCTAATTTAGAACAATTTCACCTCTTGATCATAGAGCCAGCTGACTGGTCTCCTAGACTCCTCTACTTCCCAGCCTGATTCCCCCCACCTCACAACTGAATGCAGGCAGCTGCACCAGACCCACCTTTGGCTGCCCATACAAATGTGTTCCCCTCTGCTAGTTAACTGACTCAGGAGGCAGTTTTAGACCCCCTCAATTTTAGGCTGCTACTTTCCCATCCTATTTGAGCAGGAGAAGTCTCATTTGCAAACATTCTCATTTAGTCCACATCCAAGCTGCCTCATCCCCCACCACTACAACCCTCCATTACTCACCACTACTCCATTAGACCAAACCCCCATCCCCCTGCCTGCCTTCCTAACTGGGGTGCCAATTTTCTATATCAACCACCCTCCAAATACCCTCCTGTTTCCATTTGCCCTCATCCCCCAAGATCCCTCAGACTCACACAGAGAGGCCATCTCCTTGGGGAGGTCAGGCTGGCCCAGGCCCCGGAAGCTAGGGCTCAACATCTCAAAAGGTGGAGACCCCCTGAGTGCCCCTGGGAAGGCAAAGGGGAAGCCCGCCCCTGGGTAGCCAGATCCAGGCCCCAGGGCACCAGCCGCAAAGAGTCGCTCCTTATTGGTGGCCATGGCAGCTGCAGTGTGGGAGTCCCCTGGAGTCTGCAGAGGATGGGAGAGGTCTTCAGCCACAGCACCCGCCCATGCCCACTGCCCCGGCCTGGGAGGCTCCGTGTCCACCCTGCCTGGTCTGCCCACTGGGTCTCCAAGAGTCCTGGGGAAAAACAGAAAAAGGAGAAATGAGAGAACGATCACTCTAAGGTTCCAAGCCCCACGACCCTCTCTCAGATGGAGTCTTCTCCATCTGTGCTGCTGGGGTTTATACTGCCCTGGCTTAGGGCCCTTGTAGTGTGGTAGAGAGGGCAGGGTAGGGGAGCACACAGGCTCTGAGAAACTCTCCAGATTGGCTCCAGAGAAGAGTAAACTGAAGTCCCAAGGTGAATGATGGTCTGAGGACTTCTGGTGGAGAGGACTCCTAGACTGAGAAGATATCATGAAGCACCACAACTGGGCTAGACATCTGATTTAACCCACACATCAATCCTGTGAAGTAGCAACTACAATTCCCATTTCAAAGATGAGGAAACTGAGGTTAAATGACTGTGTTAAGGTTATATGGCTATAAGAGATGGAGCCAAGATTCAAACTCTCTACCACCCTGGAGAAAGCAAACATGTCTAGTGTAACTTTGGGGCCCTACACCTCTCTGGAGAGCAGTACATGCAATGGTTAGGAGCACAGACTCTGGAGCCAGACTACTTGAATTGATGTTTCTGCCACTTGCCACTTGTGGAACTTCGGGTGGGCTACTTAATCTCTCTGTGCCTCAGTTTCTTCATATATCCTTTGGGAGTAATAATAGGACCCATCTCATAAGGTTGTTGTGAGGATTAAATAATTTAACATATGTAAGGTGTTTAGGATAAGGTAGGGCAAATACTAAATGCTAAGTAAATGTCTTATTATTTCTCTGTGTACCTTCTCTTCCTCCACACCTCTCTCTTAATGAGCATTACCTTCTCTATCTCCCTCAATACTCCCCCCTTCCAGTTTCCCCTCCCAATTCTTTCTCTGTCTCCAATTATCTCTCGCTCCCTAACCTCTCTTGCACCCTCTCCTTCAAATCCACAGATGATGACGGAAACCCCACTGTGTGCCAAGTATGATGCCAGGAGCTCCTCTCCTTGTCCTCAGCTTACTTCTCTTCTCCATCTCCTTTTCTTTCTCATCTCTGGCCTTCCTGCTTCTGGGAAGCTCTTTCTGTATCCTCTCTTCCCTAAAATGTAGCCTTCCCCCTGCCCAGGGGAGAGGTGGGGGAGGAGGGAGAGACAGGAAATAAGAATCCTAGGGCTAGGCAGGTAGGTCCTCTGGTGATGCTCTCTGACAAGGGGAAGGTTGGCCTTCCCAAGGAGCCCCAGAACCACCTACCTCTCTGGGAAGTTAGTGGACTCAGGAGGGATAGTCACCCCAGCTTGGGTACCTCCACTAGCCAGAACCATAAGGAACTGATATGGAGAAAGGCATAGATGGACCAAGAGAGAGTGAAACACATAGAGACCACAGGGTGGGCCAGCTCAAAGGTAGGTATTTCTGCATATCTTTCCATGAGTAATTGCTTCTAGGATCAATATCTCTCAGTACTTTAACCTCTGCTTTTTTTTTTTTTTTTTTTCCTTCCTATCTCTCATCTACCTTGGACTTCAAGCCCCTCAGGGTAAATTGTCATGCAAGGTACAGGAACTCAGACCCCAACACCACCACCCTTCACTCAGTACCCATGCATGAAGCAGTCCCTGCCCCTCACCAGGCACCACCCATACCCCCAGTACCCTCAGACTCTTTAGCCCAGTGTTTTCCCAGGCCCTAAAAAGTCTGAGCTCCGAGCTCCAAGAGTCCCTCTTCTTTTCCTTCCCCTATTCCCTGAAGTCCTCATCCCTGTTTAAGTCCAGGTGGAACCAGGAGTCCGGGGGGGGCCCCTGAGGCCCCTGGGCCATAGCTCAACAGGCTGGGCCACATTCCAAGTGGATTAACCCCTCCAATGCTAAGGGTGAGAAGCTACTAGAGGTCCCCACCCCCCACCCCATCTTCCCCAGACTTGGCTTAGACTGGGAACAGGCTCTCTGCTTTATCCATCATTGTCTTTGCTTTTCACCTACACATGGGAAATAGAAACCTGAAGGTAGGGCAGGAGGACTTCAGAGAGGAATGCTCAGACACCTTGTCCTCACCAAGGAATGAGGCTATAAATGAAGGAAAGACAACCCAACTCTCCCTGGCCTTACTTCTCTTTTGCCTCAGAGTTGAATGAAGAAAAGAAGGGGACAGAGATTCCTCTCATTTCTGAGCCTTGGTTTCTCTGCCTTGGCTGGGAAAGGAAAGACAGGGTCTTAAATCTAGGGTAGAGGAAAGGACCAAGGAATTGAAGACAGTGCAGAATAAAAAGAAATCCTAAACTAGGGCCCCAGATGCCTTGATTCTTTGGGGAAACTGTGTAAGGGAGAGAACATTTCTCTCCTTCCAAGATGCCACCTCAGATGGCAGGTCAGGGGAGTGGGAAGGACTGAGTAGGGGAAAGGGGCTCTTACAAAGCTGCTTCTCTTAGAGCTGAGGTGGAGTTGAGGGGAGGGCATGGATGAAGGGGCTGCCGGATGGAGTGGGGGGCGTCTCCCTACCGCCCAGCCCGCTCTAGAGCCTGGAACAAAGCTGCTCTTGTCGGCTGCTCTCCACCCGCTGCCCCCCTCCCCTCTGTATAAACACGACCACCTTTTTCCATGACCCCATCTCCAGCCCCGGCAGGGAACCCAGGCATCCTCTGCTCTAGCCTGGGCCCCCAGCCTGCTCCAGCCTGGGCCCCCAGCCTGCTCCCCAGGAGGCAGCAGCGGGCCAGACTTCCCTGGCCTTGTGCCACCTTTGGGGGTGTCCAGACCCTTGAGTCTCTACCTCTCATCTCCAGGTACCCTCCCTCCACCCCACTGGCCCCAGGGAGGGGCAGTGCCCAGGAGGTAGGCAGGCAATGCCAGTGGAATGTGTGTGGGCATCGGAGGGCACAGGCAGGGTGGGGCAGAGGGGGGAACTGGAGGTGCCAGTTAGGTGGCTTTCTGAGCCAGGGGTGGGGGCGTGCCAGGGTGGGGGGGCGTGCCCTGCGCTGCCTCCCAGGCGCTAAGCCATGGGGTGTTTGTGTGTGTGTGTGTGTGTGTGTGTGTGCTTGCGCGTGTGTGTCTGTTTGAGATACCCAAGCTCTGGGCACCCCGCACACGCTCCCCCGTCTCCTGTCTTCTCTCTGCTTGCCCCAAGGATATAGGACACTGGCTGTGGTCTTTAACCCCAAATCAGCATCTGAGGAGTGATGTTAAGGGCAGAAGCCTCAGACTTGAAGAGTGGGACTCCAGCTGCCCAGGACATGAGCCCTAAAGGGGATAGTCATCTCAGCTTCTTGCCCTGTAGACCCCTCCTCAGGCTCCCCTGCTCCCCACCACCACCAACCATGCATATTCTTACCCTCTTGCCACCTGCAGAGATTCCCTCCTACCTACTGGGTCAGGTTGAAGGGACTGGACTGTAACTGCTAAACACAGAGAGGCAGTGTCAATGGAACTCCAGGACTGGGACTACTGGGTCCCTGTCCTAGTCTTCCTGTTCTTCCTTTATTCCACTTGGGCTCTCCTCAAAAATACTCCAGAGGAGCCCCTCACCTTGGCCTGAGGGAGCCAAGACTCACGCCTGTGGCTGGGGATATGGCAGAGGGAAACCTGAACTGGCAGTTCAAGGAAACTTCACAGACCCCTATCCCATCCACTTGTCACTCCAAACTCCTGGACCCAGAAGGCCAGGATCACTTGCCTCTGAATTCTTTCCCTGCCTTTCTGATGTCCATGCTGTGCCATCCATTGGGGAAGGAAGAACTTGGACCAGCTTGGACCATAAAATCCACCCCTCAGAGACCCCAGAGAGTGTTCCTCCCTCTCCGCTGGAGGGAACCCCGTGGTCTTCCCTCACATTCCAAGCACAAGAGTAGGACAGATGCCCCCTGGCTGAAGACTCTCCCCAAATGCTCTCCCCCACTGCTCACCAAAATGAAGGGCAGATAACCCAGCCCGTCCCCAGCCTGTCTAAAATCTCCCCATTCCCTTTCCACACCAGGGCTGATCCCAAGTTCGGGCAGGAAGCCCCCCTCAAGCCCTGCGGGCAGGCTGACCAGCCCCGGGAGGGAATGAACCGGCGTCGCTTCTCAGCGCCCCTCCCTCAGCCCACCTCACCGAGGACCCAGGCGTCCGCGGGCGGGCGGGCGGGCGAGCCTGCTTCCCCGCCTGACTCACCTGGAGGGGGAGGGAGGGGGAAGAGAGGCCGCGGAGCCCCAAGTCCCAGCGTCGGGCGGTGTCGGGGATGGAGCGTCGCAGTGTCAGGGGCTCGCGGTAACGGGGGGCTGGGGGGGGG
>NW_007727222.1:429367-449058 GCF_000696425.1 Galeopterus variegatus
CCCTCCCTGGCCAGCTCCTCCCTCCCTTGCCGCCTGCCCCTGCCCGGCTCCCTCCTTGGTGCCCTGGGGCTGGGGGGCGGGGGATGGGTGGGACGGGGGCATGGGCGGGGCGGCCTGGGACTCCTGGGTCTCTGCCCCTCCCATTTGCTGGGCTTCCATGACTCCATCCCCAGGGAGGCCGGGCAAGGCTGGCAGAGGAGGTCAGCGTCCTGGCCCCGTGATGCCAACCCTTTCTCTCTGGCACTTTTCCCTTCCAGCCATTTGGGGGGACTAACTGAGTTGTCAAGGCCCAAGCTGTGGTTCTACAAGGCCAGTCCCTGGTATCTCCCCAGGGTAGGCAATGGGGGCTGAGTCCACATCTTCCCAGGGGTAAAGTGATGGGACAGGGGTCTGCCAGAGCAGATGCTACTGTCCTTACCCTTTGCTTGGCCTTCACCTGCAGGTCAAAGTAGTCTTTCCCTTCCCCTTGCCTTCCCCAGACAGTCCTTTGGACCCAGGAGCAAATTGGTTTAGTAGAAGTTATGGGGGTGCTTAGGCCTGGGCTCATAGGCCTCCTCCCTCTCACCCTGCCTGGAGTAAGCTCCAGGAGTTACGGCGCCTGGGTCTCTGACTGCCAATGTTGTCCCCACCTTTAGGCTTGGATTTGGGAGGGGAGAAGCTGAGGAAGAGGGCAGGAGGAACTGTTTCTGGGAGTGGGAGGAGCCCTGGCTGGGTGTGAGAAAGAAAGCCCAGGGAGGGGGTGTGTGTCTGCCTTAGCCAGCGCCTGCCTGCCTGCCTGCCTGCCTGGTAGATGCACCATGCCACGAATGTTGTTGACTCTGGGTCTCTGTGTGCGTGCATGTGTGTGTGTGTGTGTGTATGTGTGTGTGTTTGCACTTGCATGAACACTCAGAGACAGTGTTGTGTCTGATGGGGACATTCTCTGACTTCAGCATGACCAACACAGACTCTCAACCCAGAAGTTTCACTGTCCATTGTACTGAGGACAGAGGGCAAGAAAAGAAGGGGTCTGAAGTCCAAGCTCTGTGCATGGACCCCAAACACTCCCAGAGGAACGGGGATTGGAAGTGAGAAAGAGGAGAAAGGCAGCATTATAGGAGCTGGGCTAGGCTGGTAGGCTGTAGAGACTACCCAAAGGCGCTTCCCCAGCAATGCTCCCAGGGTGTCCAGCACCTGGGACATGGGCTCCTGGGTCACATCACATTTTCCGTACTGGAATGACTTTGTTCTGTCCTTGCTGCCACCCTGGGGGCCAGGTGTCCTCCCTCCTGAGAAAGGCTCCTTTTGATAGCCAGAGTCAGGTGAAGGAGGGGGGCAAGGAAGAGGCATGCTGTGGCTATCTCAGGAGAATGGGAGACGTCAGTGGGGGTGCGAACAAGCCCTCCCTTTCATGCCAGGGGTGGGAAGAGCTGAGAATAGGTACTCCAGGGTCCCGTCCCCAGGTGGCCTGGCTGCTGCTGTTGACTTTGCTTGGTTACCCTGGGAGCACCTCTCGGCAGGGTGGGAGGGGCGGGTGTCAGGGAGTTGCACCCAGGCACCCAGGCTGGGGTGGGATGGTGGCCCCGCCTGTGTGGCAGGGATCCTGCCAGGAGGCTGCAATGTTAACCCCTCCTGCCCTGCCCTGGTGGTGGCTGGCAGAAGGAGGGCGGACCCAGCTGTGGTTTGGGAATGTGGCCCTGATTCTCCCCTCCCCCTCTAGCACATCTGTACTTGGTTTACAGTCAATGAGTCTCCTGTCCCCATGAACCAGGCGAGGGCACCACTCCCTCCCTGGCCAGGCAGTCTGACACAGAACGAGGCACCACCCCATGACGCTCTCCCTGCTGAGTATCACCTCTCTCAACTCTTCACTTCTCCTGTAGAAGGGCTCAGGGACTGGTCTCAGAGACAAAGAGCTGGAACTCTGAGACTGTGCAGCTGGGGTAGCAGATGGAGACAGGGAAGCTAAAACGGGGGACAAAACACTTGGGGTAGCCTCCAAAAAGAGTCTGGAATTCCATCTGTTTCTGCCCTCTCCTTTGTCTTGGTTTGTAAGTCTGTCTGCCTCTGTCTTTGTCTCTGGTGGGTGTTTGTCCATCCATCCGTCTTGGTAACTGTAGCTCCTCCCTTCTGGCAGCCTCCTTGTCCCCAGCCAACAACAGCAGCTAGGCGGTGATGCCCATGAAGACCCGCCCTGCGCCAGCCCCTCCCCTTGGGATTGCCATCTCCTCCACCCCCCGCCCCCTCTACCTCCCCTTCCCAGAACCCAGCGACTGGGGTCTGTCTGTTAACTGCAGCAGTTTGGAAGTCAAAGCAAATAGCCACAGCAGGATGGGGAGCAGGGGAGAGGGGCATTGAGAGGGGTTCAAAGTCTTCTCCCCACCCTCCCCTCCCATCTTGGAATAGAGACAGCTTTTTGTCCAGAAATTCCAGGAGTAGGCTTGGGAAGAGGGCTTCCCACTCTGGAAACTGACAGAGGGGGCTCCCTTCATTTCCCTTTCCCTTGGGTCTTCCCTATTTCTAGGCTTTGCTCTGTTTGTGGCTGCTACACACTGTCACCCTGGTGACTTGGAAAAATTATAACTTGGGGGCCCTAGGACCAGGCTTCCTTTGCTCCCCTCATCACAGAACAAAGAGCAAAAGGAGGGATTATGAGGAGAGGAAAAGGATGCAGACATCTGTCCCACCTGCCCTGACTTTACTATATTGCCCAACCCCTAATTTTACACTTGCCCCTTCCCTCCAGCATCAAGACAGTGAATAGGTCATTTTACCATGCCCAGTCTGGTGCTATGGGGGATGTCCTATGCCATACTCTGAGGTAGCTGGCAGATGTCTGTGAGGGGTGAGGAGACCTATGTTACAACCCCCAAGGACATCATTAAGTCACAGACGTGCTGTTGGGGCTTGGAGACCAGGGCACCAGGGAGAGTGTGATGAAAACATGTTTTGTGCAACACGTGTCCTTTCCTTTCCCTTCCTCCCCTCTTCTCCCACCTCCTCCCCCTAGGCCTGCCCTGTGCCAAGGCTGGTGCCAACCCTGCCCCTGGTGCTTGCTCAATTCCATCCCTTGTACCAGGCCTACTCTGCTGTTTGCCAGCTTGTTGGCTGTCCTGGTGAATGAGTTTATGTGTGGAAGGTCCTTACCAGCCTCAGTGCTGCTCAGATCCCCGCATAGAATAAGGCCTTGGTTTTGAAACACAGGACTTTAGGACTAGCCTAAACAGCTCTAGGACTTTCTTTCCTAAACATATACCATTCATTAATTCAAAAAATCTTTATTAAGCATTCATTATATGCCAAGCACTATGCTAGGTCCTGGGAATAGCCAGGTATGGTCCCTGACTTTGCAGGCTCACAGTCTGATAGTCAGATGTTAACCAAATAATCCAAAAAAATGGCAACTGGAACAATCAGTGTGGAGAGGCATGAGGAACTATGAGAATAGAGTGCAGGAGTATTTTCCCCCAGCCAGGGAGATCAGGAAGGACTTCTGGGAAAAAGTGAAGGGAGAGTAAAGAGAAGGGAGGGCACTGACAAGAGTATGTGCAAAGGCCTTGCAATCAAAGTCCCCAGAAAGAAGAGGGGCCCTTCATTCCTGTGCCCCACCTGGATTTTGATATGCCATGAGAGAGGTATGGTAAGCACATCTTAATGCCCAAAGCAGGACACCTGGTGACTCTGCCCTGGAATGATTCCACTCATTCCTTCATCTCCTCCTCCAGAAAGGGAAACATACACAAAAAGAGAAGAGGAATTACAGGCTTAGGCTTGAGATTACACTACAGAAAACAAGGCCCCATGTTACCATATCCTCCAGGGTGAGAGATTTCTACATTTGCTTAGTTGGAGCCTGGAGCCTCACTAGACAGAAAGCCTTCTCCTCTGAGCCTGCTCTACCATGCACCTCCTTCTTCTCCCGATCCAACCCTGACCTGTCCCACTCCCTGGAGCTAGCATGTCTGCCTCCACAGTTGCCTGGAGTGTGTGTGAGGTGAGTACTTCAGGTGTCTGCCAGCCGACCGCGTGGGTGGATATAGCTGTCTGTTTTGCACATAACCTCCATCAGTGTTTAGGGGGGTTCTCTCTTCTCTGTCCACTGAGGGGTTTCCAGTTCCTCCTGCACAGACACCAAAGTTCCAAAGTTCTTCCTTTCTGAAGAAAAGGAATTAAGGGCCCTGTGTAGGAGGGAGCAGGCCTCTTTGTAGCTGTGCCTCCTCTGGAGCTGGAACCAATGGGGTTAAGTTTCAGCTTTGCTCTGACCCACTTTCCTCCCTGTGCCCACATCCCCTGGGGCAAGGGTGTTGGGTGGGGCCAGCCTGGCACCCCTGCACCCACACCTGGGACTTCCCCTGGATGGAAACTCCCATAACCCAGGCATCCTGCCTCCCCTGCCAACTCCCACCAACTGCCTGAGTTCTGTTCAGCTTCAGTCTGATCTCCCTGTCTGCCAGTGTTCAGCCAAACTACATCCCTGCCCCAGCTCTAAGGTGCACCAAGGATGTGTGCCCACCCTTTGGGGCCATCTTTGATGTCTGACTGCCCCGTCTGGTGGGTTCCTTTGAAGAAAAGCTGTAGAAATTGATTGTTCACAGTCAGTTACAGATCAAACTCCTTGTTCTACTCTTCCCCCGCCTTCTCATTACTGCACTTGACTAGTCTTAAAAAAAAAAAAAAGAAGATGTGGGTCTACAGGGAGGGGATTGTTGGGAAGCTATCCTTTGTTGAGCACCTACTTTGTGGCAGGCATTGTAATAGGCATTATCTCATTTAATCCACATGGCAGGATAGTCCAGAGAGCTAGCACAACTATCATCCCCATTCCATGGAGAAGGGAGCTGAGAACCAGAGAGGTTAAGTGACTTGCCCAATATCACACAGCCAGGAAGTAACAGAGCTCAAATGGGAACCCAGATCTTGGTGGTCCTGAGCTCTCTTCACCATAGCAGGCTGGCCGATTGGCTCAGCTGGTTAGAGCACAGGCTTGTAATACCATAGCAGGCTTCCTCCTCTTCTCCTGTAGCTGCCCACCCCTTTGTGGGATGAGAGACTTGGGAAATTCAATTCAATTCAATTCAATTCAGCAAACATTTATTGAGCATCTGTTATATGCCAGGCACTGATAGGTGCCAGAAATAAAGAAAAGGTCGCTGTCCTTGAGGCCTGGTGGGAAAGATGGGTATATGAACTAGGAAGTGTCTATCTTCAGCGTAATGATCTGAACGAGGTGCCATGGAGCAGAGAAGGGAGCAGTACTTTAATTTCCTCTTTCTGTACAGAGTATATAAATATATTATGAACAGTATACAGAATAAACTGAAATAAGTGGATACCTATTTAACGGCTATCCAGGTCCAGCAAGAAATGGAGTATTTCCTGCACTCCATTAGTTCCCCATGCAGCCCTTCCACGATTCCCTCCCTCCGCTAAGAGGAGACCACCATCCTGACTTTTGCAATAATTGTAAACACATGAAATTCCTTGTTTTTCTTTATAGTTTTAGCACTTATGTATGTATCCCTAAACAATACTGCTCAATTATGCCTGTTTTTGTGACTTATGTAAATAAATGATACTGTATTACTCTTTTGTGTCTTTTTTGCTCAACTTCTTGTTTGTGAGATATATGCAACTTGTTGCATTTAAATGTCTTTTTTTGGTTGCATGGCATTCACTGCATGAATATACCACAGTTTATATTTTTTACTCTACTGTTGTTGGATGTTTGAGTTGTTTTTAATTTGGGCTATGTATTAGTCTGTTTCTGTTGCTTATAACAAAATACCTGGGTAATTTATAAGAAAACAAAATTTATTGCTATAGTTCAGAGGCTGGGAAGTCCAAAGTCCGAGGAACACATCTAGTGGTAGTGACGGTGACCCAGGGGTCTCACATTGCAAGATGTTGGAAGCAGAGAGAGACTAACCTCCTTATTCACTCTCCTGTTAAAGCCCTCAACCACACCCTAGACCACCATTTTTAATCCATTCACTAAGACATGGTCCTACAATCAATCACCTCTTTAAGGCCTCACCTTTCAATTACCATAAGAGGATTTCCCACCCTCAAAAGTTACAGTGGGTATTAAGTTTTGGGGAGACATTCAACCCAAGGCAGCCTATCATAAATGGTGTGGCTATGAACATTCTTGAACATGTACATTCACACAAGAGTTTTTCTAGGATATAGAACTAAGAGTCAAACTGTACATATAGGTTCAATTTTATCAGATAACACCAAACTGTTTTCCAAAATGGTTGTACCAGTTACACAGGAAGCAGAACATTTTCACCAGTGGCAGGCATGGGACTAAGAAGACCCATATACTTTCTTACCTAAAACCCTCAGTGGTTTTCTCTTTCTACCTGAAATAAAATCCAAGTCCCTGCCTAGGCTCACAAGGCCCTGTGTGATGGGACCTCTGCCTTATTCCTTGACCTGTGCTGTTATGGTTCCCTCTGCACAAGGCACTTGCTGTCCTCACTATCTGGAATATTCTCCCACTAGATATTTCCATGGCTTGCTCCCTCACTTCCTTCAGGGCTTTGCCTCAGCGACACCTTCCCTGACCACTGAATTTTGGATTGCAACCTCTAGCATTCCTTATCTTTTTTGCAGCTTTTCTCCATAGCCCAGCCACCTGGGTTCCATTTAGCCTCAGGCAGCTCTCCCTTCTCTGCCAGGGCTTGCCAGACAATATCTCCCCCAAAGTCCATAAGGGCTGTCATATGTGTTTGGGGGTTGCCTAGCTGCCTCTTCTGATTGATCCACCTCCCTGTGATAAAGAGAATAGCCATTCGTATGCTCTGAAATAAGTAATTTGTTTGTTTACCTGTTTGTTTTTTGTCCCCATCCTGTCCCACCCCTCACTTTTATGGGAGCTCTATAAGAGCAGCAACTCAGCTATCTTGTTAACACTACCAAGACCAGTGCCTAATGCATAATCGGCCCTCAAATAATAGTTGTCCAGGCTGGTTGTCAGTCTCCCAGAGACAGCTGGGCACTCCTCCCTCCACACCTGGAACTTGCTCTCTCTGGAAATTCCCAGAACCCAGGCATCTTACCTCCCCTGCCAGGTCCCAGCAACATCCCTGACTCAGTCTCTCAGAGCCCTGCTGCTGCTGCTGCTGCCTCCCTAAATCCCCTCTGGATGCTGTTTGGTGGCTTAAAGCAGCATCTCTGGTCTTCAGGATTGCAGAGACTCAGATATGTGTCAGGGTCCTAAAGCACAAGAAATTCTTTTTGATTGAATAAAAGGGAAGATTTCAGAGATGATAGGACGTCCCAGGTGGAGAAGAAAGGGCACTCCAAGCAGACGAACAGTTTGAACAAAAGACTGACGGCATGTAAGTGTATAGCTTTTATATATATACATATATATATACACACACACACACACATATATATACATATATATGTATATATATATATGTGTGTGTGTGTGTGTGTATTGGGGGGGCAGGAGCAGCTAGCTGCTATAGGGATCCAAATTGATGACCTTGGTGTTATACAGCTGCGCTCTAAACAACTGAGCTAACTGGCCAGTCCCCATGTCATATTTGAAGAACGTGTTCTGGTCTGTAGTAGTTGGAGGGTTTTCTGTGGAGGGGAAGGTGGCAGGAGGGTGTTGCCCAGCAGACCTGAAAGGGGAGGGCTGGATGGAGAGGTCTGAGCTCCCTGCAGGATCAGCAAGGCTCAGTGTGTCTTAGGTTTAATCCTGCCCCCCACAGTCCACCCCTCCTACTTCACCCCTGCCCTCCCCTTCACCCAGCCCCCAGCCTTTCCGCTCCTACAGCTGAATGGACTTCTCTCTGGGCCTACGCTTGGGGCCTCGGAACAAGAAAGCTGCCCACCAAGAGCCCCCTACACTCTCTGGGCACGGCCCACCAGGTGCCCCTCCTTGTCTGCCCTGTCCCCCTTCTGCCTGCGCCTGCCCCTGCCCTGGCTGTCCCCCTCCCACCTGTTCCTGCACTGTCTGTCCCTCTTACACAGCTACCTGCCTCTCCTGTCCCAGCCTCCCTGGCCCACCTTGCACCTGCTCTTGCCCTCCCTGCCCTGCTTGTCCTCCCTTGACTTGTCCCCAAACCTCCTGTGTCCCATGCCCCGGTCAATCCATGACCTGCTGCCATCCCTCATCTTGCCCCATTTACCCTTGCTCCAGGGGCCAAGCTGCCTGTTCGAGCTCCCGCTTTGGCTGTAGGGATAGCTGCAGCTATGGCCGAGGGGCTGCCTGGGGGTCTCCAGGCTCCGTTGGCTGTTGCAGGTGCCACTTCAGGAGACAACGCACTTCTCAGTGGCGCTGTCTGATAGTCTAGGTGGACTGTTGCCCCCTGACAGACTGTCTCCTAGAGCACTTCTGAAGCTACTTCATCGGGAAGGGAAGCAGGAGCTCTGGGTAGAGTGGGGAGAGGAATTGGCTGGACCCTTACTCAGGCAGGTAGAGGCAGCAGGCTGCTCAGAACACCCCTCTGTCCAGTCCTGGGGGGTGACAGGAGGATCTGCTTTGAAGTTAGTTTCTTGGTGTGCTCCTGCTGGCTCCAGAGCCTCCTCCTCTGCAACTTCTGGAATGGAAAGTGTACTTCTCAGAGCCTTCCCACGGCCCCTGAAGGTGAGCAGATTGACCATCTCTTCCCTTCTACTCAGCCTCCATTGGAGTCTCCTCTGCAGTTCACATGGATAAGATGGACTCTTCCTCTAGAGGAGGTACAGGGTCCTTTGGCCAGAGGCCACTTCTTGCCCCTTGGACCTCCACTCATATCCCATATTGACCCAAGAGTCTCTGGACCCTTGACCTCTCACCTTGAGTCAGGCAGAGAAGGTCAGTGTCCCCTGGACCAGAAAAGGAGGCTGAGCAGAGGGTTCCTGGCTCCTCCCTCCCCTTGAATATCCTTACATCCTTCATGGTCCTTTGCTTCTAGCCAGGAACCCTCTACCTGGAAGTCTCGTCTTTCAAATCTCTGAGAGCTTGCCCAGCCTCATGACCTCAATCTTGCAGCAATAATCCCATCTGTGACATCCATGCTCATCTGGCCTGGGGATGAAGGATGCCATCCACACATAGCTACTCCTAAGTCTCCTTTCCCTGGGGGTGGAGCTGGGAGATGGGGGAAGCCATCAAGAGATAGCTGGAAGTGAGAGATTCAGGTATCTTCCTGGGACTAGCTCCTAGGCTGAGGGCCCCTAAGCCCTGCTCCACGTTTTTCAAGTTCTCTGGCTCCTGCACTAATCTCTTTCAATCTTCTTTTTCTTGGCCTCCTTCGCTAAGACCCTTTGTTCTTTTTTCTGTCTTTGTTTCTTTTCTTTTTTTCCCTTCTCCTCCCCTGTTTATTTTCCCCTCTATCTTTCTACTTACTTCACTCTCTCCCTTTCCATTTCCTTCTCTCTATAACTAGGACATTTTTCCTTCACCTAATTTATACACCTCTTTCCCCCCATCTCTGTCTCTCTCTTTCTCCCTCTATTTCTCCTTCTAATTTAAAATCAATTTAACATTATGTCTTATCCTTTCCACCTTTCCTATCAATCCCTGTATTCATGTCTATTTTCTTCCTTGGTCTTTCCGTTCACCTCATATTTCTCTGCTTTTCTGTCCTATGCTACTTCTGGGTGTACTTCATTCTTGACCTCTACTATTTCTATTTGCCATTCTGTCTTTGTCTCTCTTCCTATCTCTATGTCTAGCTGTTTTTTTCACATCCTATCTCTCTCTCTGCCTCCCCATATCTGGCTTGCTTCTTCCTCCCCATCTCTCTATCTCTATATATCTCTCCTGCAGCTGTCTGCTGCCAAAGGGCCATGACACTGAGCTCTCCAGTGTCTGTCTGTTCTACACACAGTCCATGGTCTGGAGTGAGTGAGGGGTGGACACAATTACCAGAATAGCCCCTCCTTTCCCCAACCACTATTCAGGCCATCCACTCCTGCTCATGTCTAAGCCCAAACCTTTTAAAAAATGATGCTTCTCCCAACTTATTATTCTGAAAGTTGACAATTGAAAAGAAGAATTTATGCTTCCTGTCCTGCATAACCTATATTTCAGGATAGCCAGATAACTCTAATTGGTGGAAACAACTTTTTATTTACAGAAGAATTTCAGCTAATGTGGAAGGAATATGGAATTAGAAAAATTGCCATTTTGCCACTCCTAATGAAATAATTAATCAAAGCAAGAATCATCAATGGATAAAACCAAAAATGATAGTTGATGGAGAACTTTACAACAGAGGAATTGAGCTGCCACCACCTTACCCCACTGAAGAATCTTAGCATGACTAAAAGTGACACAACCAGACTCCTTGTACCTCCTGATTTGAAGCAGTCTGAAGCAGCACCATTGGTCAAGGATTCTTGCCAAAGAAACACAAAACTGAACATGAATTTTTTTTTTTTTTTTTTTTTGGCAGATTTGGTGTCTGGTGAGGGTGTGCTTCCTGGTTGCAGACTGCTAACTTCTCACCATGCCCTTACGTGGTGGAAAGAGAGCAAGAGAACTCTCTCAGGCTTCTTTATTTTTATTTATTTATTTTTATTTTGGCAGCTGGCCAGTACAGGGATGGAATCCTGGACCTTGGTGTTATCAGCATCACACTCTAACCAACTGAGCTAACTGGCCAGCCCTGAACATGAATCTAATCAAACCTCTAGTGCTAATTTCTATTTAAGAGGAAATACAGGGGATGGAGGAACAAATTAAATGATACAATGAGGAAGTAAGTAGAAACATCCAGAATGTGGGACATTTTAAAGGAAATCTGACCCAATTTCTTCAACTAGTCAACGGCTGGGGGAAAAACGTAAGAGAGGACTTGAAAAGACAAATACTACATGAAACATGTGGACCTTGTTTTGTTCCTCATTTGGACAACCCAAATATCTGAAAAAGAGATTTTCAGATAGTTGAGGACATTTAATGATGGACTGGGTATAAATGATACCAAGGAATCAGTGCTAACTTTGTTAGACATAAAAATGGCACTGGGTTATGTAAGAGAAGGTTTTTATTTCCTTGAAACATAAGCTGAAATATGGAGTGACCTATTTATTTTTAAATATTTCATCAGAGAAAACAAGACAGAAAGAAAGGGAGTAGAAGGAACAAATGTGACAAGATCAATAATGCTTGAATTAAGTACATGGGGATTCATAGAACTATGCTCTCTACCTTCATATATGTTTGAACATCGTTTTTTGTTTTTTTTTTTAAAGATGACCGGTAAGGGGATCTTAACCCTTGGCTTAGTGTTGTCAACACCACGCTCAGCCAGTGAGCTAACAAGCCATCCCTATATAGGATCCGAACCTGTGGCCTTGGTGTTGTCAGCACCGCACTCTCCCGAGTGAGCCACAGGCCGGCCCTTATGTTTAAACATTTTCATAATAGAAGTTTTAAATGATGCTCTTCTGGTAAGCACGGTTCCTAGTAGATCACAGAATGTCCTCCCCACCTGCCCTGAAAGCCAGGACTTGCTCCGTGGCTCTCCACACGTAGATCCCAGCCCTCCCTTCCCTCTACCAGAAGCATGTCTTAGAGGTGGATTGCTCTCACAGACTGCCCTTTACCTCTCCAATCCTCTGCTGGCAAATTCCTCATGTTTAGGACCTTCCCCAGCTGTGCTTCACAGCTTTGATGGGCCAGGGGAACCTTAAAGAGTGTACATATTTTAAATAAGTCCTACAATAAACAAAGATAATCCAAAATAATGTAATCTTGCTTTTGGTCTCTATCAGGTACTTCTGAGCAAAATGCAACGTAATAACGGTAGAAAACTGGTCTCCATCCTGTGAAACAGAGGCAAGAAATGTAAGGTCATCCTGTCCTATCCACTACCTGCATCCAGAATGAACTCTAACCCCAAAGAAAAGACCACCAAGAACTTAGAGACTTGCTGTCAAGAGTTCAAGGGGTCTCCATTCCCTCATTTATTGAGTGACCTTGGTAAATTCATGATTTTTGAATCTTACTGTTTCTAGATGAAAGCATGGAACCATTACCTGTTTCTACTCTGCAGTAGTTTTCCAGCTAGGTATGAAGACACTTTGGAACTAGCAGGACATAAATTAGCTGTTTATTATAAGAAAGTATTTCTCCAGTGGTAATCCCAGACCCTCTCATCCTATACTCTGAAAGCTTTAGTATAAAGAAAACCAACTTTACTAATCACCTGTGCAGGTAGGTGAACTCATTTAATCTCAGAAACCATGTGAGCACAGAATTGGAAGGATCTAGGTCCCAGTTCTGACTCCACCTCTTGCCATGTAATTCTGGACATGTTACCTAACCTTTCCACCTCTGGGGGATAGTATTTACCTCATGGCTTGTTGTGACAGTTAAATGAGATCATTTATAGCAGTTGGCCCAGGACTTCTTAAAACAGAGTTTAGGTATATAATAACTGTTAAGTGTTAACAGTTGGTATGAACCAGTACTTTTTACAGGAATTTATATGGGTTAACTTATTTATTCATAGAATATTTATAGAATGTTTATTACATACCAATGACTGTTTTAAGTATTGGGAATACAGGTGAACAAAACAGATTAAAATTTGTAAGGAGAAGAGATACTAAATAAACAAATAAAATACATAGTGTGCCAGATGGTGTTCAGTGTTGTGGAGAAAAAGCAGTGAAGGAGAACAGAGAATTGGAAGGAAAGCAGGTAGATTACTGTGGTGGATGTGGCTGTGTTGCTATTTTATTTTATTTTATTTTTTTAAAAGATGACCGGTAAGGGGATCTTAACCCTTGACTTGGTGTTGTCAGCACCACACTCAGCCAGTGAGCGAACCGGCCATCCCTATGTGGGATCCGAACCCGGGGCCTTGGTGTTATCAGCACCGCACTCTCCCGAGTGAGCCACGGGCCGGCCCCATGTGTTGCTCTTTTAAACTGGATGGTCAAGGAAGGCCTCTCTGTAAGGTGACATTTGAACAGAGAACTGGAGGAGGTGAGGGAGGGAACCACGTGGTTATCTTGAAGAACCTTACAGAGAACAGTGTGCAAAGGCCCTGGTGATGGCCAGTATTAGGTGGAGTAGAAGGTTGAGTGGTAGAGAAGGAGCAGAGGGCCAGAGGACAGAGGGTTTTGCAGGCCATTATAAAGATTTTTGCTTTTACTCTTAGTGAAATGAGAAGCCATCTGAAGGTCTCTTAGTGAAATGGGAAGCCATCTGAAGGTCTGTCATGAGGAGATAATACTGAGGCTGGAGAGAGATTACATAACTTTCCCAAGGCAAAACAGCTCGTAAATAGCAGAAGGTGGGAATTCAGCTCCAGGCTGAAATCTTAACCCTGTGCTTCCACTGACCTTTAGCCTTCCTCATTTGGCCACTGCTCTCCTATGACTTCAGACAAAGGAACTGGGACACTGAGAAGTTATGTGGCTTGCCCAAGGCCACACAGCTGGTAAGTGACAGGGGTGGAATTG
Organism: Galeopterus variegatus; assembly: GCF_000696425.1. Taxonomy (NCBI): domain Eukaryota; kingdom Metazoa; phylum Chordata; class Mammalia; order Dermoptera; family Cynocephalidae; genus Galeopterus; species Galeopterus variegatus. Next base: position 442,772 of record NW_007727222.1, read on the forward strand.
GAGCCTTAGTCTGCCTACAGCCCAGGTTCTCTACACCACACCTCCTCCCTCAGGTGTCTGAACCATACTGACTTCTTGCCTGGAAGTCACTACAGTGGGAGAGGAGGCAAACCCGGGAGCCCGTCTCGACTTAATGGCAGCGATGTCCCTTAGGAAACTCCAGCCCCTGGCCCTGCGGGACCGCGAGCATCTTTCCTAGGCACGGCACGGAGGGAAAGAGAGAAAATGGGCCTTTACTCCAGGGTGGCCCCGCAGGTATCCACAAGTCGGAGAAGCGGGTGTCACGGGAGGGCAGCTGACGAGGATCGACCAGGAACAGCAACCGCCGCCGCCTCTGCTAGCTCCCTTCACCATCCCACCCCAGGTGTCGGGAGTTCTGAGCCCGGGTGGGAGCAGGAAGGCAGGACGGGGGCGGGGTTTCAGCGCCGCGCCCGTCACGTGACAGGGTCATCATGGCGGCGGCCGGAGGCCTGCCCGACTCCCGGAAGCAAGCTGTGAGGGGCGGGCGCGTTGTTGGAACCCGAGCCGGAGCTGGAGCGGGGCGGGCGGCCGGGCGGCCTGGAGCCGGACGTGTCCGGAGCGTCCCCGCAGACCGGGACAGCAGGTAAGACGGGGTCTGCGCGAGGCGCGAGCGGATGTGGCGGCGCTGGACGGGGGCTAGGGAGCGCGAGGGGGGTGCCCGTGCCCTGGAGGAGGGAGAGTCTGAGATGCACGCGCCTGACCCTGAAGCAACTCAAGAGGCTAGCGCGCGCGGGAAGGATGCCCGGGACAGATGACACTGAGGGTAAAAACGGGCTCCCCAGCCAGGATGGGAGGTAATAGAAGGAAGTGTGCATTAGCTGTTGTGGAAGAGGGCAGCAGCACCTTTAGAACTTGCAGGACCAGTACTATTGAAGGGACTCCTTCTTTGCACTGTCAGTCAAGGGTGGGGTGAATGCTCAGACCTCTCCCCTCTTCTCTTACCCCTCCCTGCCTCACAGTGCCTTAGGAGACAGCTCTGGCGGGGCCATTCCTCCCACCCACCCAACTGGTCCCTCCGGTCTGAGCTCTGGGGTAGTAGAATTGACAGGGGGGTTGGGTGGAGCTGCCTCTGCTTAAACACCCAGCCCCTTGACTTTGTTACCCGGACTATGGATGTGATTCTGATCACCCCCGCCCCCCGCCCTCTTTCCCCAGGTCGTCCGGAAGCCCACCATGCTGGTGACTGCCTACCTTGCTTTTGTGGTCCTCCTGGCCTCCTGCCTGGGGTTGGAGCTGTCAAGATGCCGGGCAAAACCCCCCGGAAGGGCCTGCAGCAATCCCTCCTTCCTTCGGTTTCAACTGGATTTCTATCACGTCTACTTCCTGGCCCTGGCAGCTGACTGGCTCCAGGCCCCCTACCTCTATAAACTCTATCAGCATTACCACTTCCTGGAAGGTCAAATTGCCATCCTCTATGTCTGTGGCCTTGCCGCCACAGTTCTCTTTGGCCTAGTGGCCTCCTCCCTCGTGGATTGGCTAGGTCGCAAGAAGTCTTGTGTCCTCTTCTCCCTCACTTACTCTCTATGCTGCTTAACCAAACTCTCTCGGGACTACTTTGTGCTGCTGGTGGGCCGAGCCCTTGGTGGGCTGTCCACAGCCCTGCTCTTCTCAGCTTTCGAGGCCTGGTACATCCATGAGCACGTGGAGCGGCATGACTTCCCTGCTGAGTGGATCCCAGCTACCTTTGCCCGAGCTGCCTTCTGGAACCATGTGCTGGCTGTAATGGCAGGTGTTGCAACTGAGGCTGTGGCTAGCTGGATGGGGCTGGGGCCTATAGCACCCTTTGTGGCTGCCATCCCTCTCCTGGCTCTGGCTGGGGCCTTGGCCCTTCGCAACTGGGGAGAGAACTATGACCGACAGCGTGCCTTCTCAAGGACCTGTGCTGGAGGCCTGCGCTGCCTCCTGTCAGACCGCCGTGTGTTGCTGCTGGGCACCATACAAGCGCTGTTTGAGAGTGTCATCTTCATCTTTGTCTTCCTCTGGACGCCCGTGCTGGACCCACATGGGGCCCCGCTGGGCATTGTCTTCTCTAGCTTCATGGCAGCCAGCCTACTTGGCTCTTCCCTGTACCGCATCGCCACCTCCAAGAGGTACCACCTTCAGCCCATGCACCTGCTCTCCCTTGCTGTCCTCATCGTTGTCTTCTCTCTCTTCATGTTGACTTTCTCCACCAGCCCAGGCCAGGAGAGTCCAGTAGAGTCCTTCATAGCCTTTTTACTTATTGAGTTGGCCTGTGGGCTATACTTTCCCAGCATGAGCTTCCTGAGGAGAAAAGTGATCCCTGAGACAGAACAGGCTGGTGTACTCAACTGGTTCCGGGTACCCCTGCACTTATTGGCCTGCCTAGGGCTCCTTGTCCTCCATGACAGTGATCGAAAAACAGGCACTCGGAACATGTTCAGCATCTGCTCTGCTGTCATGGTAATGGCTCTGCTGGCAGTGGTGGGACTCTTCACCGTAGTAAGGCATGATGCTGAGCTGCGGGTGCCCTCACCTACCGGGGAGCCCTGTGTCCCTGAGCTCTAACCCTGTTCCAGGACAAGGGGTCTGGGATGGACTCTTGAATCCCACCTCTCCAGGGTTGTACAGATCTCTCTGTGACTGACTTTGTGGCTCCTTCTCCTGCAGCCCCTCCTGCCAGTGCTTTGTGTTGGGGAGAATATGAGGGTGATGGACTGCAAAGAAGGTGCCAAAAGTTGCCTCTGTGTTACATCTTTCCCCTTCCCATTTAAAAATAAACATTTTCAACTAATCATTGATTTGATTTATTCATTATTACTTGTACCCACATCAGTAGTTTCTGGTGAGTGGACAGCTGGAGGTTTTGAGATAGAGGTGGGATTACAAGCAAAAGGTTTGTATTTCTAACTTCTCCAAGATGTCTCTAGCTCAAACTGAGAGCTGTGGATTTGCCTCTCAGCAGAACTGGGTGGGAAGAACCTGAGACTTCCTAGGTCCTCCATATGTCTCTACTCTGGGACAGGCACCATCCAAGGTGAGTTGATCTCTGGAGCATTTGGGTAAATACACAATATGCCAAGCCACTGAGCAAAGATTCCAGGGGCTTAGGCTGCTGCTATGACCACCCCTTAGGGTAAACCCAGTGCCCTTTCTGCAGGAATAAGCTTGCAGCTCAGCACATGCAGGCTGCCTGCCTTCTGCCTCTGTGGATATGAATGCACCATTTGTCCAGCAACATCGGGCTCACCAGGTCCTGTGTTCTTACCTGGAACCCAAGTGAAGGGCTGTCAAGGGGAGAGAATAGTGAATGCCTGAGGGACCGGAACATCTTGTCTGTACCTGACTCTTCCCCACCCAGCCTGAGTGAAGGTGAGGGAGCCATCAGGGCAGGAAACAGTACCAGTGGGAACACCAGTTCTGTGGGCCCCTCCCTGCCTCGCCTCTGATTGTATCTGTCTTCCCTCCTCCCACCAAAACCTGGGCTGCTCAGGGGAAGCAGATCCAGCTTTAAGAAGGGTGCGGATGGAGGGAGGGTAGGCTCAAGGGTGTGTTCTGGAATGTGCTTGAGATGGGCATGGGGGACCTACCTGTTCTGGAAAGGGGTTTACAACCTTTCCTTGGGTCTGACTACTTCCCAGACAGGAAGATGCAAAATGTTCCAATACCTGCAGGTCCCAACCTGTATGAAGAGATAGCATTAGCTAGTGCTTGAGGGATGCAGGGTGAAAGGGCTTCTGCAGGGAGGAATGGATGGTGGTCTCAGGTCTCTACTCAGTAGAAAAAACACATGTTCCCCTAACCAGGCTGCAGGGAATAGAGGTTGAGATTAAGTACAAAAAATGTATCCTTTCCTCCCCTCATCATTTTGGGACTAAAGACAGAGTCTGTTGCAATAATTCCACTTCCTTTTTCTGCTCTGTTAAACTGGACCTAGATATGTTTTATAGGTATTTGTAGACTTTCCACCTCTTCCTATCAGACCATGATCTTCTTGAGGGCAGGAGGAAACTGTCTTATTTACCTTTGCCTCCCCCAAACATACACACAAGTGGATGCTTTGCCATGGCTGTGCTCAATACATTTCTGGAGAAGAGACAGGGTTGCTCATACCTGGCTTTTCAAGAGCCACCCATTGGGGAAGTCTATTAGACTAGAATCTAGAGCCTACTTTATGATTTGTTGTTTGGGATGACAGTAATTATTTACTGTTGGAATCATGAGTGGGCCTCACATTGCTAAGTGATAAGAAAATAGGGGGGTAAGGAAGACAGACTAATGAGATTCCTTTAGCTTTGTCCCTGCTGAGCTTGCTTCAAAGAGGGTGGTAGCCGAGAGAGTGGGGAGAGTTCTTTCCTGTCAGACTCACAGTGTATTAAGAACTGGAAGGCATCTTAGAGATTGTCCATTTGGCCTTACACACACACACACACACACATACACACACACACGCACATGCACATTTTTTGGCAGCTGGCTGGTAAAGGGATCCAAACCCTTGACCTTTTTGTTATCAGCACCAGCTCTAACCAACCAAGCTAAGAGGCCAGCCCTTTATACATATATTTTATTGAACACCTACTGTATGTCATATATTGTATTGCTAGGTGCTGGTGGGGTATTTTTGTTTTCGTTTTTGTTTTTGCCCAAGAGTAAAATCCACTCAAAGAAAGTAACTTGCCTAAGGTCACATAGCAAGTGAGTGGCAAAACGGAGACTAAACCTTGCCTTTAGCTTGCTAGCCCAGTGTCCATTCTATGACATGTGATGCCTGTGTCCCATGGGCCTTCACCTGCCTGCCTTTTAGCCTCTGGCCCTGGAGAAGGGCAAGAGAGTGGGAGCATTTAGCCTTGGCCATCTGGTCCATTTCTGAGTATCCGTCTATAAGGTTCAAACGAGGGACTGGTTCACCTGGTGCACACTGCCTGCCAAACACTGCTCACGATGTTCTGCTGAGAGGAAGCATAGGGAAGTGGTTAAGAGTTGGATTCAAAGCCCAACTGCATGGTTCAAATCTGGCTCCACCAGTCTGTGCCTCAGTTTCCTCATCTCTAAAAAGAGGAGAATAGTATAGTTTCTACTACACAGGGCTCTCATGGGGATTAAATGCATTACTGTATTTAAGTGCTTAGAACAGTATTTGGCCCACAGTATAAGCACTATGTAAGTGTTTACTTTTATATTTTTTAACTTTTCCAATCCAGCTGAGCCTATCTGGATCCGGGTGTGAGAATGAGTGGACAGGGCTGTAATGGGGTGTTGAACATTCCAATGTATCCCAGTGGTTGGGGGATTCCCAGCAGTGTTTATCCTTGGTCCTGGCCCAGATAAAAGCATCAAGCTATCTGAGAGGCTTTCTACTTTGGGTTATGTGAGCAGCTGAGCTGGGTGTCACTATGTTCTACTTGAACTTATTTCCTCTTCCTCAAGTGGGAAGGTCAGCTTGGGGTCAGACTTGATAAGAGGCTTCTGATTTTCTGAATTTCCATCCAGCTGGACACATGATTATTTCATCTGGAGCTTTTATGTCATCCTGAGGAGAGAAGAGAAATATCCCAAGGAACCAGAAGTTGCTGGACAAGGAAGCAGGAGGACTGGAGTACGAGGATAGTACTGGATTCTGAGGCCTGGAGGATGACCTCTTCCTGGAAATTCAGTCCCTGTCCTAGGAGGTGATGGAGCTGTTCTTACCTAATGGTCAGCTAGGTCTAGGTTCCAATTCTCATTGTTCTTCTCCTAACTGCAGTCCTGTGGTCCTCCCTGTCCCTTTTATTATTTTCTGCCACCATCTCCCTAGAAAACCACACAATAGAAATATAAAAGTTTGTCATGCTTGGGATCAGATCTGATGTCATGAAAATACTTCATATTTGCTTTAAGTTGTATGTTTTTTTTAAATAAAGTTACAGTATATGGTCTCATTGTAAAATAGTCAAATGCAAATATAGAAATACATATTTAATATAAATATATGTTAATATGTTATATTAAAATATGTATTTATGTTGTTATATATACTATAAATATAAATATGTATATACATATAGAAATATAAAATGTAAAAAGTGTCAGGCTCCTTTAATCCTACTCATCAAAGATTACCACCATTAAATGTTTGGGGTCTAGTCCACCAAATTTGACATTATACATATATATATATATATTTTTTTTTTTTTTTTTTTTTTAAGAAAAATTGGATCATACCAATCATGCTTTTCTGCAACCTGTTTTTTAAATAACTATATCTTGGGCCGGCCCGGTGGCGCACTACTATAGTGCGCCGCTTGGGAAGCGCGGAGGCGCTCCCG